>NC_091295.1:48516692-48576692 GCF_038502225.1 Cherax quadricarinatus
AGAGTAGTAAGGGAGAAAAAGTTAGCATATGAGAAGTTTTTACAAAGTAGAAGTGATGCAAGGAGGGAAGAGTATATGGAAAAAAAGAGAGGGGTTAAGAGAGTGGTGAAGCAATGTAAAAAGAGAGCAAAGGAGAGAGTGGGTGAGATGTTATCAACAAATTTTGTTGAAAATAAGAAAAAAGTTTTGGAGTGAGATTAACAAGTTAAGAAAGCCTAGAGAACAAATGGATTTGTCAGTTAAAAATAGGAGAGGAGAGTTATTAAATGGAGAGTTAGAGGTATTGGGAAGATGGAAGGAATATTTTGAGGAATTGTTAAATGTTGATGAAGATAGGGAAGCTGTGATTTCGTGTATAGGGCAAGGAGGAATAACATCTTGTAGGAGTGAGGAAGAGCCAGTTGTGAGTGTGGGGGGAAGTTCGTGAGGCAGTAGGTAAAATGAAAGGGGGTAAGGCAGCCGGGATTGATGGGATAAAGATAGAAATGTTAAAAGCAGGTGGGGATATAGTTTTGGAGTGGTTGGTGCAATTATTTAATAAATGTATGGAAGAGGGTAAGGTACCTAGGGATTGGCAGAGAGCATGCATAGTTCCTTTGTATAAAGGCAAAGGGGATAAAAGAGAGTGCAAAAATTATAGGGGGATAAGTCTGTTGAGTGTACCTGGTAAAGTGTATGGTAGAGTTATAATTGAAAGAATTAAGAGTAAGACGGAGAATAGGATAGCAGATGAACAAGGAGGCTTTAGGAAAGGTAGGGGGTGTGTGGACCAGGTGTTTTACAGTGAAACATATAATTGAACAGTATTTAGATAAGGCTAAAGAGGTCTTTGTGGCATTTATGGATTTGGAAAAGGCGTATGACAGGGTGGATAGGGGGGCAATGTGGCAGATGTTGCAAGTGTATGGTGTAGGAGGTAGGTTACTGAAAGCAGTGAAGAGTTTTTTACGAGGATAGTGAGGCTCAAGTTAGAGTATGTAGGAAAGAGGGAAATTTTTTTCCCAGTAAAAGTAGGCCTTAGACAAGGATGTGTGATGTCACCGTGGTTGTTTAATATATTTATAGATGGGGTTGTAAGAGAAGTAAATGCGAGGGTCTTGGCAAGAGGCGTGGAATTAAAAGATAAAGAATCACACACAAAGTGGGAGTTGTCACAGCTGCTCTTTGCTGATGACACTGTGCTCTTGGGAGATTCTGAAGAGAAGTTGCAGAGATTGGTGGATGAATTTGGTAGGGTGTGCAAAAGAAGAAAATTAAAGGTGAATACAGGAAAGAGTAAGGTTATGAGGATAACAAAAAGATTAGGTGATGAAAGATTGAATATCAGATTGGAGGGAGAGAGTATGGAGGAGGTGAACGTATTCAGATATTTGGGAGTGGACGTGTCAGCGGATGGGTCTATGAAAGATGAGGTGAATCATAGAATTGATGAGGGAAAAAGAGTGAGTGGTGCACTTAGGAGTCTGTGGAGACAAAGAACTTTGTCCTTGGAGGCAAAGAGGGGAATGTATGAGAGTATAGTTTTACCAACGCTCATATATGGGTGTGAAGCGTGGGTGATGAATGTTGCAGCGAGGAGAAGGCTGGTGGCAGTGGAGATGTCATGTCTGAGGGCAATGTGTGGTGTGAATATAATGCAGAGAATTCGTAGTTTGGAAGTTAGGAGGAGGTGCGGGATTACCAAAACTGTTGTCCAGAGGGCTGAGGAAGGGTTGTTGAGGTGGTTCGGACATGTAGAGAGAATGGAGCGAAACAGAATGACTTCAAGAGTGTATCAGTCTGTAGTGGAAGGAAGGCGGGGTAGGGGTCGGCCTAGGAAGGGTTGGAGGGAGGGGGTAAAGGAGGTTTTGTGTGCGAGGGGCTTGGACTTCCAGCAGGCATGCGTGAGCGTGTTTGATAGGAGTGAATGGAGACAAATGGTTTTTAATACTTGACGTGCTGTTGGAGTGTGAGCAAAGTAACATTTATGAAGGGATTCAGGGAAACCGGCAGGCCGGACTTGAGTCCTGGAGATGGGAAGTACAGTGCCTGCACTCTGAAGGAGGGGTGTTAATGTTGCAGTTTAAAAACTGTAGTGTAAAGCACCCTTCTGGCAAGACAGTGATGGAGTGAATGATGGTGAAAGTTTTTCTTTTTCGGGCCACCCTGCCTTGGTGGGAATCGGCCAGTGTGATAATAAAAAAAATATAATATATATATATATATATATATATATATATATATATATATATATATATATATATATATATATATATATATATATATATATATATATATATATATATATATATATATATATATATATATATATATATATATATATATATATATATATATATATATATATGTTTTCCTTGGCTAAAACGTTGCCCTGCCATGACTGTCATTGCTGAGAGCTGAGCGGACATACCTACACACGCCCTCTGGTGGAACCCACCAATATATTACGTGGGTAAGACATGCACAGGCACACATCAATTGTTGTTTTATCCATGGTGGAAGCGGGGAGTCTGCATGGTGACACAGCGCCTGGAGAATGGATGGTAATGTAGGTTATAATGTGGATAATGAGAGGGCTATTCCTGTTCCTTTGGTCAGAGTCCCAGATTGAAAGCTGTAATGGAATTTGTAATGATATCAACGTTGAATGCTGACAGCCTCTGTCCAAGGACAGGACTGGAAAAGGAAGGAGGAGGGTATACTGCTTGGGTATACTTTTTTAGTATGAGGCCTGTGGTCACAGACCAGGTCGCGGGGGCATTGACCCCTGAAACCCTCTCCAGGTATTTTCCAGGTATATACCAAACGCCAATCATGCGAACACCGATCGTGCGAACGCCGATTAAGCTAAAAATCAGTAGCCTTGACTGGAGGACAGCAGGATAAATCTGTGAGGGAGGGAGGTGTTAGGAGCCGGGCGTGTAAACACGAGTGTTGCACATTCCCTTGCATATCCCTAACAAGGTCGTTGCTTATGCTGTGTCAACAAGACAGGTCGTAACGAGGGTGCTGAAGGGAGGGGGTGAGGGTGGTACTTACAAAGGGAGACAGAAAAGGTGAGGAGGTGGAAGAGAGAGAAAAAAAGAAAAAGATATTAGAAAGTGGGGAGAATAAGGAAGAGATGAAGGGAAAAAGATAGAGTGGGGGAGTTGAATGATACCTCTAGCCTTTCCTGTTGCAATCAACACATCATCAGGAGCTTGCAATGTTGCGGAAACGAGAAGGAATTCCAAGAAGATCCGTTGAAGAGAATGACTCTAGCTAGTCAGTCTAGCTAGCAAGCTCCTGATGATGTGTTGATTGCAACACGAAAGGCCTATTTCAGAGACTTTAAATTTGGCCATTAAAATCCCTAGCTTCATGGCAGATGGTTACCAAAGTTGTCCAATAATACTGAATATTCCATCATAATTCCCGATATTTCGCTATGGTAATTAATTTAGGTAATTATAACAAATATAGTGTCTACACCTTAACACACACACACACGCACACACACACACACACACACACACACACACACACACACACACACACACGCAGGAGCTGTGAATCAGCCCCTGCAACCACAAACAGGTGAGTACACACACAGGAATTACAGGGACGGTGCCTTGATGTTTGTGAAGGGCTTTTGATCCACAGAATCGGTGCTACCTTCCTAAGAGAAAGGTAGCACCGAGGAGAGGCTGATATTATTGAATCTAAAGATGCTGGAATATAGAAGAACCAGGGGAGATATGATAACGATATACACAGTACTCAGGAGAACTGATGAGGTAGATAGGGACAGGCTGTCACCATCATCCTAAGTCATTGCCCCAGGTCACTATCCCAGGTCACCATCCCAGGTCACTACCCCAGGTCACCATCCCAGATCGTTATACCAGGTCACCAATCCAGGTCATCACCCCAGGTCACCACTCCAGGTCACCACCCCAGGTCACCATCCCAGATCACTATACCAGGTCACCACTCCAGGTCACCCCAGGTCACCATCCCAGATCACTATCCCAGATCACCACTCCAGGTCACCACTCCAGGTCACCATCCCAAGTCACCATCCCAGGTCAACATCCTAGCTCACTCCAGGTCACCACCCCAGGTCACCATCCCAAGTCACCACCCCAAATCACCATCCCAGATCAACATCCTAGGTCACCACTCCAGGTCACCATCCCAGGTTACCACCCCAGTTCGCCATTCCAGGTCACTATCCCAGGTCACCACGTCAGATCACTAACCCAGGTCACCACCCCAGGTCGCCATCCCAGGTCACCACCTCAGATAACCATCCCAGGTCACCATCTGTGGCATGTAAAGAGTACGTAACCTTTATTCTGAGCATGTACACACCCTCATTAAAAGGCTACCTCCCCAACCAGCGAACCAGATGCTAAGGATCAGATGATCGGAGCCCCATCGTTGGATCAGTATCTAGGTTCAGCCAATGAGAAGGTGGGTCTGGCAATTGTGGAGGTGTAGTGGTCACCACTCACCTGTCCACCCTTGTCATTTCCATTCTAGAGTTGGTTGAGCACGGTTGTCCATTCTGTCTCCAGGCTGTGTCTTGGCCTTTAATTAACCGTGTTGTACACATACATTTCCAACTGTATATAGTGTACATACGTGTAAATACTTGCTATAGCTCTTGGTGAAGGAAAATATATTTCAAAGTCATTCAGTCGTGTTTGTCCTGCTCCTTGCTCCCCTTTACACCCAGGATAACAGGCCTTATTGTGCCTGGGTTGTAATACCATCCCAGGTCTCCACCTCAGATCACCATCCCAGGTCACCACTTCAGGTCACCATCCCAGGTCGCCACTTCAGGTCACCAACCCAGGTCACCACCCCAGGTTACCATCACAGGTCACCTAGATCACCCCAGGTCACCACCCCAGGTCACCACTCCAGGTCACCACTCCATGTCACCACTCCAGGTCACCACTCCAGGTCACCATCCCAGGTCACCATCCCAGGTTACCACTCAAGGTCACCACCCCAGATCACTATCCCAGGTCACCACCCCAGGTCACCATGCCAGGTCACAAAGTCGTTGGTACTACTATATATCCTTAACTGTTCCAGGTCATTACCGTCTCCCCCGTCTATCATATTTATCGCTGGTTTGTATGTCCCTGCATCCTCCTCTCTCTCTCTCTCTCTCTCTCTCTCTCTCTCTCTCTCTCTCTCTCTCTCTCTCTCTCTCTCTCTCTCTCTCTCTCTCTCTCTCTCTGTCTCTCTCTCTCTTTCTCTCTCTCTCTCTCTCTCTCTCTCTCTCTCTCTCTCTCTCTCTCTCTCTCTCTCTCTCTCTCTCTCTCTCTCTCTCCTCTCTCCCTCTCTATTTTTCTTTGTTTGCTGTGTTATTTAAGTTGTCTCCCCTCTTCCTTCCCCTCTCTCATTCTTCTTATTTATTCCAGTTCATTAATTCTTGCCTTCCCGTTATCTATGACACCCTTCCTACCTCACCTCTCTCTCCCGTACCCCCCCCTCTCTCTCCCCTACCTCCCCTCCTCTCTTTCTCCCCTCTCTTCCTACCTTCCCCTCCTCCCTAACTCTCCTCCATTCCACGTTCTCAACTTTCCCAAGCCCCCCCTCAATTTGTCCTAGCCTCCCTTAACCTCCCCAGCACCCCATAGCCTCTAGCAACCTCCTCCAGCCTACATCAACCTCCCCCAGCCTCAGCAACCTCTCCCAGCCTGGAACAACCACTAACAGCCTCCCCAAGCCTCAGAAACCTCCCCAAGCCTGGAGCAACCTCCTCCAGTCTGGAATAACCTCCCCAACCTCCAACAACCTCCTCCAGCCTCCAGCAATCTCCCCCAGCCTCCAGTAACCTATCTCAGCCTGCAGTAACCTCCCCAGCCTGCAGCAACCTCCCCAGCCTCCAACAACCTCCCAAGCCTGCAACAATCTCCCCCAATCTCCAGCAACCTCCCCAGCATCCAGCAACCTCCCCAGCTTCCAACAACCTCTCCCAGCCTTCAATAACCTCCCCAGCCTCCAGCAACCTCCCCAGCCTCCGGCAACCTCCCCAGCCTTCAGCAACCGACCCAGCCTCCAACAACCTCCCACAGCCGCCAGCAACCTTCCCAAGCCCCCAGCAACCTCCCCCTGCCTCCAACCTCCCCCAGACTTTAGCAACCTCATCCAACCTCCAGGAACCTTCCCCAGCCTTCAGCAACCTCCCCAGCCTCAACAACCTCCCCAGACTCCAACAACCTCCCCCAGCCTCAAGCAACCTCCCCCAGTCTCCAACAACCTCCCCAGCCTCCAACAACCTCCACCAGCCCCCAGCAACCTCCCCCTGCCTCCAGCAACTTCTCCCAGCCTTTAGCAACCTCATCAAGCCTCCAGCAACCTCCCCAGCCTTCAGCAACCTCGCCAGCCCCCAGCACCCTCCCCCAGCCTCCAGCAATCTCCTCCAGCCTCCAATGACCACCCCCAGCCTCCAACAACCTCCCCCAGCCTTCAACAACCTCCCCAGCCTCCAAAAACCTCCCCCAGGCATTAGCAACCTCCCCCAGCCTCCAGCAACTTCCCCCAGCCTCCAACAACCTCTCCCAGCCTTCAGAATCCTCCCCAGCCTCCAGCAACCTCCCCAGCCCCCAACAACCTCCCCAGCCTCCAACAACCTCAACCAGCCTCCAGCAACTTCACCCAGCCTTCAGCAACCTCCCCAGCCTTCAGCAACCTCCCCAGCCTTCAGCAACCTCCTCAGCATCCAACAACCTCCCCCAGCCTCCAACAACCTTCCCCAGCCTTCAGCAACCTTCCCCAGCCTTCAGCAACCTTCCCAGCCTTCAGCAACCTCCCCAGCCTCCAACAACCTCCCCAGCCTCCAGCAACTTCCCCCAGCCTTCAGCAACCTCCCCAGGCCTTCAGCAACCTCCCCCAGCCTTCAGCAACCTCCCGAGCATTCAGTAACCTCCCCAGCTTCCAACAACCTCCCCCAGCCTCCAGCACGTCCCCCAGCTTCCACGAACCTTCCCCAGCTTTCAGCAACCTCCCCATAACTCCAACAACCTCCTCAACCTCCAACAACCTGCCCCAGCCTCCAGTAACCTCTCCCAGCCTCCGGCAACCTCCCCCTGCCTCCAAAAACCTCCCTCAGCCTTTAGCAACCTCCTCCAGCCTTCAGCAACAGCCTCCAACAACCTCCCAAGCCTCCAACATCCCCCAGCCTCCAACAACCTCCCCCACCATCAAGCAACCTCCCCAGCCTCCAGCAACCTCCCAAGCCTCCGGCAACCTCCCCAGGATCCCGCATCCTCCCCCAGCCTCCCACAACCTCCCCAGCCTCCAGCAACCTCCCCCAGCCTTTACCAACCTCCCAGCCTCCAACAACCTCCCCCTGCCTCCAGCAACCTCCCCCTGCCCCCAACAACCTCCCACGGCCTCGAGCAACCTCCCTCAGCCTCCAACAATCTCCCCCAGCAACCTTCCCCTGCCTCCAGCAACCTCTCTCAGCCTTCAGCAACCTCCCTCAGCCTCCAACAACCTCCCCCAGCAACCTCCCCAGCCTCCAGCAACCTCCCTCAGCCTTCAGCAACCTCCCCCAGCCTTCAGCAACCTCCGCAGCCTTCAGTAACCTCCCCAGCCTCCAACAACCTACCCAGCCTCCAACAACCTCCCCCAGCCTTTAGCAACCTCCTCCAGCCTTCAGCAACAGCCTCCAACAAACTCAAAAGCCTCTAACATCCCCCAGCCTTCAGCAATCTCCCCAGCCTCCAGCAACCTCCCCAGCCTCCAGCAACCTCCCAAGTCTCCAGCAACCTCCACAGCATCCCGCAATCTCCCCAGCCTCCAGCAACCTCCCCCAGCCTTCACCAACCTCCCAGGCTCCAACAACCTCTCTCAGCCTCCACCAACCTCCCCCAGCCTTCAGCAACCTACCCGGCCTCCATCAACCTCCCATAGCCGCCAGCAACCTCCCCCTGCCTCCAATAACCTCCGCCAGCATTTAGGAACCTTATCCAACCTCCTGCAACCTCCCCCAGCCTTCAGCAACATCCCCAGCCTCCAACAACCTCCCCAGACTCCAACAACCTCCCCCAGCCTCAAGCAACCTCCCCAGCCTCCAACAACCTCCCCAGTCTCCAACAACCTCCACCAGCCCACAGCAACCTCCCCCTGCCTCCAGCAACCTCTGCCAGCCTTTAGCAACCTCACCAAGCCTCCAGCAACCTCCCCCAGCCCTCAGCAACCTCCCCAGCCTTCAGCAACCTCCCCCTGCCTCCAATAACCTCCGCCAGCATTTAGGAACCTTATCCAACCTCCTGCAACCTCCCCCAGCCTTCAGCAACATCCCCAGCCTCCAACAACCTCCCCAGACTCCAACAACCTCCCCCAGCCTCAAGCAACCTCCCCAGCCAACAACGACCTCCCCCAGCCTCCAACAACCTCCCCAGCCTCCAAAAACCTCCCCCAGCCATTAGCAACTTCCCCCAGCCTCCAACAACGTCTCCCAGCCTTCAGAATCCTCCCCAGCCTCCAGCAACCTCCCCAGCCTCCAACAACCTCCCCAGCCTCCAACAACCTCAACCAGCCTCCAGCAACTAACCCCAGCCTTCAGCAACCTTCCCAGCCTTCAGCAACCTCCCCAGCCTTCAGCAACCTCCCCAGCATCCAACAACCTCCCCCAGCCTCCAACAACCTTCCCCAGCCTTCAGCAACCTTCCCAGCCTTCAGCAGCCTCCCCAGCCTTCAGCAACCTCCCCAGCCTCCAACAACCTCCCCAGCCTCCAGCAACCTCCCTCAGCCTTCAGCAACCTCCCCCAGCCTTCAGCAACCTCCCCCAACCTCCAGCAACGTCCCCCAGCTTCCACGAACCTTCCCCAGCTTTCAGCAACCTCCTCATGCCTACAACAACCTCCCCAGCCTCCAACAACCTGCCCCAGCCTCCAGTAACCTCTCCCAGCCTCCGGCAACCTCCCCCTGCCTCCAACAACCGCCCTCAGCCTTTAGCAACCTTCTCCAGCCTTCAGCAACAGCCTCCAACAACCTCCCAAGCCTCCAACATCCCCCAGCCTCCAACAACCTTCCCCAGCATCCAGCAACTTCCCAAGCCTCCAGCAACCTCCCAAGCCTCCGGCAACCTCCCCAGGATCCCGCAACCTCCCCCAGCCTCCCACAACCTCCCCAGCCTCCAGCAACCTCCCCAGCCTTCACCAACCTCCCAGCCTCCAACAACCTCCCCCAGCCTCCAGCAACCTCCCCCAGCCTTCAACAACCTACCCAGCCTCCAACAACCTCCCATAGCCGCCAGCAACCTCCCCCTGCCTCCAACAACCTCCCCAGACTCCAACAACCTCCCACAGCCTCGAGCAACCTCCCTCAGCATCCAACAACCTCCCCCAGCAACCCTCCACTGCCTCCAGCAACCCCTCCCAGCCTTCAGCAACCTACCCAGCCTTCAGCAACCTACCCAGCCTCCAACAACCTCCCCCAGCCTCCAGCAACCTCCCTCAGCCTTCAGCAACCTTCATAGCCTTCAGCAACCTCCCAAGCCTTCAGCAACCTCCCCAGCCTCCAACAACCTCCCCAGCCTCCAGCAACCTTCCCCAGCCTACAGCAACCTCCCCCAGCCTTCAGCAACCTCCCCAAGCCTCCAGCAACGTCCCCCAGCTTCCACGAACCTTCCCCAGCTTTCAGCAACCTCCCCATGCCTACAACAACCTCCACAGTCTCCAACAACCTGCCCCAGCCTCCAGTAACCTCTCCCAGCCTCCGGCAACCTCCCCCTGCCTCCAACAACCTCCCTCAGCCTTTAACAACCTCCTCCAGCCTTCAGCAACAGCCTCCAACAACTTCCCAAGCCTCCAACATCCCCCAGCCTCCATCAACCTTCCCCAGCATCCAGCAACCTCCCCAGCCTCCAGCAACCTCCCAAGCCTCCGGCAACCTCCCCAGGATCCCGCAACCTCCCCAGCCTCCCACAACCTCCCCAGCCTCCAGCAACCTCCCCCAGCCTTCACCAACCTCCCAGCCTCCAACAACCTCCCCCAGCCTCCAGCAACCTCCCCCAGCCTTCAGCACCCTACCCAGCCTCCAACAACCTCCCATAGCCGCCAGCAGCCTCCCCCTGCCTCCAACAACCTCCCCAGACTCCAACAACCTCCCACAGAATCGACCAACCTCACTCAGCCTCCAACAACCTTCCCCAGCAACCTTCCCCTGCCTCCAGCAACCTCTCCAAGCCTTCAGCAACCTCCCCAGCCTCCAACAACCTCCCCCAGCCTCCAGCAACCTCCCTCAGCCTTCAGCAACCTTCATAGCCTTCAGCAACCTCCCAAGCCTTCAGCAACCTCCCCAGCCTCCAACAACCTCCCCAGCCTCCAGGAACCTCCCCCAGCCTTCAGCAACCTCCCCCAAACTTCAGCAACCTCCGAAGCCTCCAGCAACCTCCCAAGTCTCCAGCAACCTCCCCAGGATCCCGCAACCTCCCCAGCCTCAAACAACCTCCCCCAGGCTTCACCAACCTCCCAGGCTCCAACAACCTCTCTCAGCCTTAACCAACCTCCCCCAACCTTCAGCAACCTACTCGGCCTCCAACAACCTCCCATAGCCGCCAGCAACCTCCCTCTGCCTCCAATAACCTCCCCCAGCATTTAGGAACCTCATCCAGCCTCCAGCAACCTCCCCCAGCCTTCAGCAACCTCCTCAGCCTCCAACAACCTCCCCAGCCTCCCACAACCTCAACCAGCCTCCAGCAACTTCCCCCAGCCTTCAGCAACCTCCCCAGCCTTCAGCAACCTCCCCAGCATTCAGCAACCTCCCCAGCATCCACCAACCTCCCCCAGCCTCCAACAACCTTCCCCAGCCTTCAGCAACCTTCCCGGCCTTCAGCAACCTCCCCAGGCTTCAGCAACCTCCCCAGCCTCCAACAACCTCCCCAGACTCCAGCAAAGTCCCCCAGCCTTCAGCAACCTCCCCCAGCCTTCAGCAACCTCCCCCAGCCTTCAGCAACCTCCCAAGCATTCATTAACCTCCCCAACCTCCAAAAACCTCCCCCAGCCTCCAGCAACGTCCCCCAGCTTCCACGAACCTTCCCCGGCTTTCAGCAAACTCCCCATGCCTCCAACAACCTCCCCAACCTCCAACAACCTGCCCCAGCCTCCAGTAACCTCTCCCAGCCTCCGGCAACCTCCCCCTGCCTCCAACAACCTCCCTCGGCCTTTAGCAACCTTCTCCAGCCTTCAGCAACAGCCTCCAACAACCTCCCAAGCCTCCAACATCCCCCAGCCTCCAACAACCTCCCCCAGCATCAAGCAACCTCCCCAGCCTCCAGCAACCTCCCAAGCCTCCGGCAACCTCCCCAGGATCCCGCATCCTCCCCCAGCCCCCCACAACCTCCCCAGCCTCCAGCAACCTCCCCCAGCCTTCACCAACCTCCTAGCCTCCAACAACCTCCCCCAGCCTCCAACAACCTCCCCCTCCCTCAGCCTCCAACAACCTCCCCCAGCAACCTTCCCCTGCCTCCAGCAACCTCTCCCAGCCTTCAGCAACCTCCCCAGCCTCCACGAACCTCCCCCAGCCTCCAGCAACATCCCTCAGCCTTCAGCAACCTTCCCAGCCTTCAGCAACCTCCCCAGCCTTCAGCAACCTCCCCAGCCTCCAACAACCTCCCCAGCCTCCAGCTACCTCCCCCAGCCTTCAGCAACCTCTCTCAGCCTTCAGCAACCTCCCCCAGCCTTCAGCAACCTCCGCAGCCTTCAGTAACCTCCCCAGCCTCCAACAACTTCCCCCAGCCTTTAGCAACCTCCTCCAGCCTTCAGCAACAGCCTCCAACAACCTCAAAAGCCTCTAACATCCCCCAGCCTTCAGCAATCACCCCAGCCTCCAGCAACCTCCCCAGCCTCCAGCAACCTCCCAAGTCTCCAGCAACCTCCCCAGGATCCCGCAACCTCCCCAGCCTCCAACAACCTCCCCAGCCTCCAGCAACCTCCCCCAGCCTTCACCAACCTCCCAGGCTCCAACAACCTCTCTCAGCCTCCACCAACCTCCCCCAGCCTTCAGCAACCTACCCGGCCTCCAACAACCTCCCATAACCGCCAGCAGCCTCCCCCTGCCTCCAATAACCTCCGCCAGCATTTAGGAACCTTATACAACCTCCTGCAACCTCCCCCAGCCTTCAGCAACCTCCCCAGCCTCCAACAACCTCCCAAGACTCCAACAACCTCCCCCAGCCTCAAGCAACCTCCCCCAGCCTCCAACAACCTCCCCAGTCTCCAACAACCTCCACCAGCCCACAGCAACCTCCCCCTGCCTCCAGCAACCTCTGCCAGCCTTTAGCAACCTCACCAAGCCTCCAGCAACCTCCCCAGACTCCAACAACCTCCCCAGCCCCCAGCAACCTCCCCCAGCCTCCAGCAACCTCCTCCAACCTCCAACGACCTCCCCCAGCCTCCAACAACCTCCCCAGCCTCCAAAAGCCTCCCCCAGCCTCCAACCACCTCTCCCAGCCTTCAGAATCCTCCCCAGCCTCCAGCAACCTCCCCAGCCTCCAACAACCTCCCCAGCCTCCAACAACCTCAACCAGCCTCCAGCAACTTCCCCCAGCCTTCAGCAACCTCCCCAGCCTTCAGCAACCTCCCCAGCCTTCTGCGACCTCCCCAGCATCCAACAACCTCCCCCAGCCTCCAAACAACCTTCCCCAGCCTTCAGTAACCTACCCAGCCTCCAACAACCTCCCTAGCCTCCAGCAACCTCCCCCAGCCTCCAACAACCTTCCCCAGCTTTCAGCAACCTCACCCTGCCTCCAACAACCTGCTTCAGCATCCAGCAACCTGCCCCAGCCTCCAGCTACCTCTCCCATCCTCCGGCAACCTCCCCCTGCCTCCAACAACCTCCCCAGCCTCTAGCAACCTCCTCCAGCCTTTAGCAACAGCCTCCAACAACCTCAAAAGCCTCCAACATCCCCCAGCCTCGAGCAACCTCCCCAGCCTCCAGCAACCTCCCAAGTCTCCAGCATCCTCCCCAGGATCCCGCAACCTCCCCAGCCTCCTACAACCTCCCCCAACCTTCACCAACCTCCCAGCCTCCAACAACCTCCCTCAGCCTCCAGCAACCTCCCCCACCCTTCAGCAACCTACCCAGCCTCCAACAACTTCCACCAGCCTCCAACAACCTCTCGCAGCCTCCAGCAACCTCCTTCAGCCTCCAACAACCTCCCCCAGCCTACAGCAACCTCCCCCAGCCTCCAGCAACATCCCCCATCCTTTAGCAACCTCCCCAGCCTCCAACAACCTCTTCCATCCTCCAGCAACCTCCCCAAGCCTCCAGCAACCTTCTCCACCCTACAGCAACCTTCCCAGCCCCCAGCAACCTCCACCAGCCTCCAGCAACGTCCTCCAGCCTCCAACAACCTCCCCCAACCTCCAACAACACCCTCCAGCCTCCAATAACCTCCCCAGCCCCGAACAACCTCCCCAGCATTTAGCAACCTCCCCCAGCCTCCAACAACCTCCCCCAGCCTCCAGCAACCTCCCCCAGCCTCCAGCAACATCCCCCATCCTTTAGCAACCTCCCCAGCCTCCAACAACCTCTCCCAGCCTCTAGCAACCTCCCCAGCCTTCAGCATCCTCACCCCAGCCTCAAGCAACCTCCCCCAGCCTCCAACAACCTTCCCCAGCCTCCAACAACCTCCCCCAGCCTCCAGCAACCTCCCCCAGCCTCCAGCAACATCCCCCATCCTTTAGCAACCTCCCCCCAGCCTTCAGTAACCTCCCCAGCCTTCAGCAACCTACCCAGCCTCCAACAACCTCTCCAGCCTCCGGAAAACCTTCCCCAGCCTCCAACAACCTCCCCTAGACTGCAGCAACCTCCCCCAGCCTCCAGCAACCTTCCCCAGCCTTTAACAACCTCACCCAGCCTCCAGCAACCTCTCCAGCTCCGGCAACCTCCCCCAGCCTCCAGCAACATTCCCCAGCCTCCAACAACCTCTCCCAGCCTCTAGCAACCTCCCCAGCCTTCAGCATCCTCACCCCAGCCTCAAGCAACCTCCCCCAGCCTCCAACAACCTTTCCCAGCCTCCAACAACCTCCCCCAGCCTCCAGCAACCTCCCCCAGCCTCCAGCAACATCCCCCATCCTTTAGCAACCTCCCCCCAGCCTTCAGCAACCTCCCCAGCCTTCAGCAACCTACCCAGCCTCAAACAACCTCTCCAGCCTCCGGAAAACCTTCCCCAGCCTCCAACAACCTCCCCTAGACTGCAGCAACCTCCCCCAGCCTCCAGCAACCTTCCCCAGCCTTTAACAACCTCACCCAGCCTCCAGCAACCTCTCCAGCTCCGGCAAACTCCCCCAGCCTCCAACAACTTCACCCCGCCTCCAGCAACCTCCCCCAGCCTCCAGCAACCTTACCCAGTCTCCAACAACCTCCCCAGCCTCCAACAACCTCCGTCAGCCTCCAGCAACCTCGCCCACCATTTAGCAACCTTCCACAGCCTTCAGCAACCTCCACAGCCTCCAACAACCTCCCCAGCCTCCAACAACCTCCCCCAACCTCCAACAACACCCCCAGTCTCCAATAATCTCACCCAGCTCCCAACAACCTCCCCCAGCCTTTAGCAACCTCCCCCAGCATCCAGCAACTTCCCCCAACCTCCAACAACCTCACCCAGCCTCCAGCAACCTTACCCAGTCTTCAGCAACCTCCCCAGTCTCCAACAACTTTCCCCAGCCTCCAGCAACCTCCCCCAGCCTTCAGCAACCTACCCCAGCCTTTACCAATTTCCCCAGCCTTCCATAACCTCCCTAGCCTCAAACAACCTGCCCCAGCCTCCAGCAAACTCTTTCAGCTTCCACGAACATTCCCAAGCTTTCAGCAACCTCCCCCTGCTTCCAAAAACCTCCCTATCCTCCAACAACCTGCCCCAGCCTCCAGTAACCTCTCCCAGCCTCCGGCAACCTCCCCCTGCCTCCAACAACCTACCCCAGCCTTTAGCAACCTCCTCCAGCCTTCAGCAACAGCCTCGAACAACCTCCCAAGCCTCCACCATCCCCAGCCTCCACCAACCTCCCCCAGCCTCCAGCAACCTCCCCAGCCTCCAGCAACCTCCCAAGCCTCCAGCAGCCTCCCAAGCCTCCAGCAACCCCCCCAGGATCCCGCAACCTCCCCAGCCTCCAACAACCTCTCCAGCCTCCAGCAACCTCCCCCAGCCTTCACCAACCCCCCAGCTCCAACAACCTCCCTCAGCCTCCAGCAACCTCCCCCAGCCTTCAGCAACCTACCAAGCCTCCAACAACCTCCCATAGCCGCCAGCAACCTCCCCCTGCCTCCAACAGCCTCCCCAGACTCCAACAACCTCCCCCAGCCTCGAGCAACCTCCCTCAGCCTCTAACAATCTCCCCCAGCAACCTGCCCCTGCCTCCAACAACCTCCCTAGACTCCAACAACCTCCCCCAGCCTTCAGTAACCTTCCCAGCCTTCAGCAACCTCCCCAGACTTCAGCAGCTTCTCCAGCCTCTAACAGCCTCCCCCAGCCTCCAGCAACCTCCCTAGACTCAAACAACCTCCCCAGCCTCCAACAACCTCCCCAGCCTCCAACAACCTCCCCAGCCTCCAACAACCTCCCCCAGCCGCCAACAACCTCCCCCAGCCTCCAACAACCTCCCCCAGCCTCCAACAACCTCCCCCAGCCTCCAACAACCTCCCCCAGCCTCCAACAACCTCCCCCAGCCTCCAACAACCTCCCCCTGCCTCCAACAACCTCCCCAGCCTCCAACAACCTCCCGAGCCTCCAACAACCTCCCCCAGCCTCCAACAACCTCCCGAGCCTCCAACAACCTCCCCCTGCCTCCAACAACCTCCCCCTGCCTCCAACAACCTCCCCAGCCTCCAACAACCTCCCGAGCCTCCAACAACCTCCCCCAGCCTCCAACAACCTCCCGAGCCTCCAACAACCTCCCCCTGCCTCCAACAACCTCCCCCAGCCTCCAACAACCTCCCACAGCCTCCAACAACCTCCCCCAGCCTCCAACAACCTCCCCAGCCTCCAACAACCTCCCCCTGCCTCCAACAACCTCCCCCAGCCTCCAACAACCTCCCGAGCCTCCAACTACTTCCCCCAGCCTCCAACAACCTCCCGAGCCTCCAACAACCTCCCCCAGCCTCCAACAACCTCCCGAGCCTCCAACAACCTCCCCCTGCCTCCAACAACCTCCCCCAGCCTCCAACAACCTCCCGAGCCTCCAACAACCTCCCCCAGCCTCCAACAACCTCCCCCTGCCTCCAACAACCTCCCCCAGCCTCCAACAACCTCCCGAGCCTCCAACAACCTCCCCCAGCCTCCAACAACCTCCCCCTGCCTCCAACAACCTCCCCCTGCCTCCAACAACCTCCCCCAGCCTCCAACAATCTCCCGAGCCTCCAACAACCTCCCCCCGCCTCCAACAACCTCCCCCTGCCTCCAACAACCTCCCCAGCCTCAAACAACCTCCCGAGCCTCCAACAACCTCCCCCTGCCTCCATCAACCTCCCCCAGCCTCCAACAACCTCCCGAGCCTCCAACAACCTCCCCCAGCCTCCAACAACCTCCCCCTGCCTCCAACAACCTCCCCAGCCTCCCACAACCTCCCGAGCCTCCAACAACCTCCCCCAGTCTCCAACAACCTCCCGAGCCTCCAACAACCTCCCCCAGCCTCCAACAACCTCCCCCAGCCTCCAACAACTTCCCCCAGCCTCCAACAACGTCCCCCAGCCTCCGACAACCTCCCGAGCCTCCGACAACCTCCCCCTGCCTCCAACAACCTCCCCCAGCCTCCAGCAACCTCCCGAGCCTCCAACAACCTCCCCCAGCCTCCAGCAACCTCCCCCCGCCTCCCACAACCTCCCCAGCCTCCAACAACCTCCCGAGCCTCCAACAACCTCCCCCAGCCTCCACCAACCTCCCCCAGCCTCCAACAACCTCCCCCAGCCTCCAACAACCTCCCGAGCCTCCAACAACCTCCCCCTGCCTCCAACAACCTCCCCAGCCTACAGCAACCTCCCGAGCCTCCAACAACCTCCCCCAGCCTCCAGCAACCTCCCCCAGCCTCCAACAACCTCCCCAGCCTCCAACAACCTCCCCCAGCCTCCAACAACCTCCCCCAGCCTCCAACAACCTCCCCAGCCTCCAACAACCTCCCGAGCCTCCAACAACCTCCCGAGCCTCCAACAACCTCCCCCAGCCTCCAACAACCTCCCCAGCCTCCAACAACCTCCCGAGCCTCCAACAACCTCCCCCAGCCTCCAACAACCTCCCCCAGCCTCCAACAACCTCCCCAGCCTCCAACAACCTCCCGAGCCTCCAACAACATCCCGAGCCTCCAACAACCTCCCCCAGCCTCCAACAACCTCCCCAGCCTCCAACAACCTCCCGAGCCTCCAACAACCTCCACCAGCCTCCAACAACCTCCCCCAGCCTCCAACAACCTCCCCAGCCTCCAACAACCTCCCGAGCCTCCAACAACCTCCCCAGCCTCCAACAACCTCCCGAGCCTCCAACAACCTCCCCCAGCCTCCAACAACCTCCCCAGCCTCCAACAACCTCCCCAGCCTCCAACAACCTCCCGAGCCTCCAACAACCTCCCGAGCCTCCAACAACCTCCCCCAGCCTCCAACAACCTCCCCAGCCTCCAACAACCTCCCGAGCCTCCAACAACCTCCCCCAACCTCCAACAACCTCCCCCAGCCTCCAACAACCTCCCCAGCCTCTAACAACCTCCCGAGCCTCCAACAACCTCCCGAGCCTCCAACAACCTCCCCCAGCCTCCAACAACCTCCCCCAGCCTCCAACAACCTCCCGAGCCTCCAACAACCTCCCCAGCCTCCAACAACCTCCCCCACCCTCCAACAACCTCCCCCAGCCTCCAACAACCTCCCCCAGCCTCCAACAACCTCCCCCAGCCTCCAACAACCTCCCCCAGCCTCCAACAACCTCCCCCAGCCCCCAACAACCTCCCCCAGCCTCCAACAACCTCCCCCAGCCTCCAACAACCTCCCCCAGCCTCCAACAACCTCCCCCAGCCTCCAACAACCTCCCGAGCCTCCCACAACCTCCCCCAGCCTCCAACAACCTCCCCCAGCCTCCAACAACCTCCCCAGCCTCCAACAACCTCCCGAGCCTCCAGCAACCTCCCCCAGCCTCCAACAACCTCCCCCAGCCTCCAACAACCTCCCCAGCCTCCAACAACCTCCCGAGCCTCCAGCAACCTCCCCCAGCCTCCAACAACCTCCCGAGCGTCCAACAACCTCCCCCAGCCTCCAACAACCTCCCCCCGTTTCCAACAACCTCCCCCAGCCTCCAACAACCTCCCCAGCCTCCAACAACCTCCCGAGCCTCCAGCAACCTCCCCCAGCCTCCAACAACCTCCCCCAGCCTCCAACAACCTCCCCAGCCTCCAACAACCTCCCGAGCCTCCAACAACCTCCCCCAGCCTCCAACAACCTCCCCAGCCTCCAACAACCTCCCGAGCCTCCAACAACCTCCCCCAGCCTCCAACAACCTCCTCCAGCCTCCAACAACCTCCCCCAGCCTCCAACAACCTCCCCCAGCCTCCAACAACCTCCCCAGCCTCCAACAACCTCCCCCAGCCTCCAACAACCTCCCCCAGCCTCCAACAAGCTCCCCAGCCTCCAACAACCTCCCCGAGCCTCCAGCAACCTCCCCCAGCCTCCAAGAACCTCCCCCAGCCTCCAACAACCTCCCCCAGCCTCCAACAACCTCCCCCAGCCTCCAACAACCTCCCCAGCCTCCAACAACCTCCCCCAGCCTCCAACAACCTCCCCCAGCCTCCAACAAGCTCCCCAGCCTCCAACAACCTCCCCGAGCCTCCAGCAACCTCCCCCAGCCTCCAACAACCTCCCCCAGCCTCCAACAACCTCCCCCAGCCTCCAACAAGGTGGTATCAGCACCTCACTGCACGAGTCATTTGTTCTTGTATGGCTGTAATTTATGTTGATACTGTACACTGTGTCATTACCATCTTCCCCTCACCCTTTTCCCCCTCACCCCTTTCCCCTCACACCATTCCCCTCACCCCATTCCCCACACCCCTTCCCCTCACCTCTTTTCCCCTCACCCCCTTCCCCTCACTCGTTCCCCTCACCCTTTTTCCCCTCACCACCTCCCCCACACCCATTTTCCCCTCACCCCTTCCACTCACCGCCTTCCTTTCACCCCTTCCTTTCACCTCTTCCCCTCACCCCCTTCCCCTCACCCCCTTCCCCTCACCCCCTTCCCCTCACCCCCTTCCGCTCACCCCCTTCCCCTCACCCCATCTCTCTTGTATCTTATCAGCAAAAAATCTGATGTGTATGTATAGTTACCATTAGTTCTAGTTACTACTAGGTCTAGTTACCATTAGTTCTAGTTACTACTAGGTCTAGTTACCATTAGTTCTAGTTACCACTAGGTCTAGTTACCATTAGTTCTAGTTACCACTAGGTCTAGTTACCATTAGTTCTAGTTACCACTAGGTCTAGTTACCATTAGTTCTAGTTACCACTAGGTCTAGTTACCATTAGTTCTAGTTACTACTAGGTCTAGTTACCATTAGTTCTAGTTACCACTAGGTCTAGTTACCATTAGTTCTAGTTACTACTAGGTCAAGTTACCATTAGTTCTAGTTACCACTAGGTCTAGTTACCATTAGTTCTAGTTACCACTAGGTCTAGTTACCATTAGTTCTAGTTACTACTAGGTCTAGTTACCATTAGTTCTAGTTACTACTAGGTCTAGTTACCATTAGTTCTAGTTACCACTAGGTCTAGTTACCATTAGTTCTTGTTACCACTAGGTCTAGTTACCATTAGTTCTAGTTACTACTAGGTCTAGTTACCATTAGTTCTAGTTACCACTAGGTCTAGTTACCATTAGTTCTAACTTACTACTAGGTCTAGTTACCATTAGTTCTAGTTACCACTAGGTCTAGTTACCATTAGTTCTAGTTACTACTAGGTCTAGTTACCATTAGTTCTAGTTACTACTAGGTCTAGTTACCATTAGTTCTAGTTACCACTAGGTCTAGTTACCATTAGTTCTAGTTACTACTAGGTCTAGTTACCATTAGTTCTAGTTACCACTAGGTCTAGTTACCATTAGTTCTAGTTACCACTAGGTCTAGTTACCAATAGTTCTAGTTACCACTAGGTCTAGTTACCATTAGTTCTAGTTACCACTAGGTCTAGTTACCATTAGTTCTACTTACCACTAGGTCTAGTTACCATTAGTTCTAGTTACCACTAGGTCTAGTTACCATTAGTTCTAGTTACCACTAGGTCTAGTTACCATTAGTTCTAGTTACCACTAGGTCTACTTACCATTAGTTCTAGTTACCACTAGGTCTAGTTACCATTAGTTCTAGTTACCACTAGGTCTAGTTACCATTAGTTCTAGTTACCACTAGGTCTAGTTACCATTAGTTCTAGTTACCACTAGGTCTAGTTACCATTAGTTCTAGTTACCACTAGGTCTAGTTACCATTAGTTCTAGTTACTACTAGGTCTAGTTACCATTAGTTCTAGTTACCACTAGGTCTAGTTACCATTAGTTCTAGTTACCACTAGGTCTAGTTACCATTAGTTCTAGTTACCACTAGGTCTAGTTACCATTAGTTCTAGTTACCACTAGGTCTAGTTACCATTAGTTCTAGTTACCACTAGGTCTAGTTACCATTAGTTCTAGTTACCACTAGGTCTAGTTACCATTAGTTCTAGTTACCACTAGGTCTAGTTACCATTAGTTCTAGTTACTACTAGGTCTAGTTTCCATTAATTCTAGTTACCACTAGGTCTAGTTACCATTAGTTCCAGTTACTACTAGGTCTAGTTACCATTAGTTCTAGTTACCACTAGGTCTAGTTACCATTAGTTCTAGTTACCACTAGGTCTAGTTACCATTAGTTCTAGTTACCACTAGGTCTAGTTACCATTAGTTCTAGTTACCACTAGGTCTAGTTACCATTAGTTCTAGTTACCACTAGGTCTAGTTACCATTAGTTCTAGTTACCACTAGGTCTAGTTACCATTAGTTCTAGTTACCACTAGGTCTAGTTACCATTAGTTCTAGTTACCACTAGGTCTAGTTACCATTAGTTCTAGTTACTACTAGGTCTAGTTACCATTAGTTCTAGTTACCACTAGGTCTAGTTACCATTAGTTCTAGTTACCACTAGGTCTAGTTACCATTAGTTCTAGTTACTACTAGGTCTAGTTATCATTAGTTCTAGTTACCACTAGGTCTAGTTACCATTAGTTCTAGTTACTACTAGGTCTAGTTACCATTAGTTCTAGTTACCACTAGGTCTAGTTACCATTAGTTCTAGTTACCACTAGGTCTAGTTACCATTAGTTCTAGTTACCACTAGGTCTAGTTACCATTAGTTCTAGTTACTACTAGGTCTAGTTACCATTAGTTCTAGTTACCACTAGGTCTAGTTACCATTAGTTCTAGTTACCACTAGGTCTAGTTACCATTAGTTGTAGTTACTACTAGGTCTAGTTACCATTAGTTCTAGTTACCACTAGGTCCAGTTACCATTAGTTCTAGTTACCACTAGGTCTAGTTACCATTAGTTCTAGTTACCACTAGGTCCAGTTACCATTAGTTCTAGTTACCACTAGGTCTAGTTACCATTAGTTCTAGTTACCACTAGGTCTAGTTACCATTAGTTCTAGTTACCACTAGGTCTAGTTACCATTAGTTCTAGTTACCACTAGGTCTAGTTACCATTAGTTCTAGTTACCACTAGGTCTAGTTACCATTAGTTCTAGTTACCACTAGGTCTAGTTACCATTAGTTCTAGTTACCACTAGGTCTAGTTACCATTAGTTCTAGTTACCACTAGGTCTAGTTACCATTAGTTCTAGTTACCACTAGGTCTAGTTACCATTAGTTCTAGTTACCACTAGGTCTAGTTACCATTAGTTCTAGTTACTACTAGGTCTAGTTACCATTAGTTCTAGTTACCACTAGGTCTAGTTACCATTAGTTCTAGTTACCACTAGGTCTAGTTACCATTAGTTCTAGTTACCACTAGGTCTAGTTACCATTAGTTCTAGTTACCACTAGGTCTAGTTACTATTAGTTCTAGTTACCACTAGGTCTAGTTACCATTAGTTCTAGTTACTACTAGGTCTAGTTACCATTAGTTCTAGTTACCACTAGGTCTAGTTACCATTAGTTCTAGTTACCACTAGGTCTAATTACCATTAGTTCTAGTTACTACTAGGTCTAGTTACCATTAGTTCTAGTTACCACTAGGTCTAGTTACCATTAGTTCTAGTTACCACTAGGTCTAGTTACCATTAGTTCTAGTTACCACTAGGTCTAGTTACCATTAGTTCTAGTTACCACTAGGTCTAGTTACCATTAGTTCTAGTTACCACTAGGTCTAGTTACCATTAGTTCTAGTTACTACTAGGTCTAGTTACCATTAGTTCTAGTTACCACTAGGTCTAGTTACCATTAGTTCTAGTTACCACTAGGTCTAGTTACCATTAGTTCTAGTTACCACTAGGTCTAGTTACCATTAGTTCTAGTTACCACTAGGTTCTAGTTACCATTAGTTCTAGTTACCACTAGGTCTAGTTACCATTAGTTCTAGTTACTACTAGGTCTAGTTACCATTAGTTCTAGTTACCACTAGGTCTAGTTACCATTAGTTCTAGTTACCACTAGGTCTAGTTACCATTAGTTCTAGTTACCACTAGGTCTAGTTACCATTAGTTCTAGTTACCACTAGGTCTAGTTACCATTAGTTCTAGTTACTACTAGGTCTAGTTACCATTAGTTCTAGTTACCACTAGGTCTAGTTACCATTAGTTCTAGTTACCACTAGGTCTAGTTACCATTAGTTCTAGTTACTACTAGTTACCATTAGTTCTAGTTACCACTAGGTCTAGTTACTACTAGGTCTAGTTACCATTAGTTCTAGTTACCACTAGGTCTAGTTACCATTAGTTCTAGTTACCACTAGGTCTAGTTACCATTAGTTCTAGTTACCACTAGGTACTAGGTCTAGTTACCATTAGTTCTAGTTACTACTAGGTCTAGTTACCATTAGTTCTAGTTACCACTAGGTCTAGTTACCATTAGTTCTAGTTACCACTAGGTCTAGTTACCATTAGTTCTAGTTACTACTAGGTCTAGTTACCATTAGTTCTAGTTACCACTAGGTCTAGTTACCATTAGTTCTAGTTACCACTAGGTCTAGTTACCATTAGTTCTAGTTACCACTAGGTCTAGTTACCATTAGTTCTAGTTACACTAGGTCTAGTTACCATTAGTTCTAGTTACCACTAGGTCTAGTTACCATTAGTTCTAGTTACCTACTAGGTCTAGTTACCATTAGTTCTAGTTACTAGGTCTAGTTACTAGGTCTAGTTACCATTAGTTCTAGTTACTAGGTCTAGTTACCATTAGGTCTAGGTCTAGTTACCATTAGTTCTAGTTACCACTAGGTCTAGTTACCATTAGTTCTAGTTACCACTAGGTCTAGTTACCATTAGTTCTAGTTACCACTAGGTCTAGTTACCATTAGTTCTAGTTACCACTAGGTCTAGTTACCATTAGTTCTAGTTACCACTAGGTCTAGTTACCATTAGTTCTAGTTACCACTAGGTCTAGTTACCATTAGTTCTAGTTACCACTAGGTCTAGTTACCATTAGTTCTAGTTACCACTAGGTCTAGTTACCATTAGTTCTAGTTACCACTAGGTCTAGTTACCATTAGTTCTAGTTACCACTAGGTCTAGTTACCATTAGTTCTAGTTACCACTAGGTCTAGTTACCATTAGTTCTAGTTACCACTAGGTCTAGTTACCATTAGTTCTAGTTACTACTAGGTCTAGTTACCATTAGTTCTAGTTACCACTAGGTCTAGTTACCATTAGTTCTAGTTACCACTAGGTCTAGTTACCATTAGTTCTAGTTACTACTAGGTCTAGTTACCATTAGTTCTAGTTACCACTAGGTCTAGTTACCATTAGTTCTAGTTACCACTAGGTCTAGTTACCATTAGTTCTAGTTACCACTAGGTCTAGTTACCATTAGTTCTAGTTACCACTAGGTCTAGTTACCATTAGTTCTAGTTACCACTAGGTCTAGTTACCATTAGTTCTAGTTACTACTAGGTCTAGTTACCATTAGTTCTAGTTACCACTAGGTCTAGTTACCATTAGTTCTAGTTACCACTAGGTCTAGTTACCATTAGTTCTAGTTACCACTAGGTCTAGTTACCATTAGTTCTAGTTACCACTAGGTCTAGTTACCATTAGTTCTAGTTACCACTAGGTCTAGTTACCATTAGTTCTAGTTACTACTAGGTCTAGTTACCATTAGTTCTAGTTACTACTAGGTCTAGTTACCATTAGTTCTAGTTACCACTAGGTCTAGTTACCATTAGTTCTAGTTACCACTAGGTCTAGTTACCATTAGTTCTAGTTACCACTAGGTCTAGTTACCATTAGTTCTAGTTACTACTAGGTCTAGTTACCATTAGTTCTAGTTACCACTAGGTCTAGTTACCATTAGTTCTAGTTACCACTAGGTCTAGTTACCATTAGTTCTAGTTACTACTAGGTCTAGTTACCATTAGTTCTAGTTACCACTAGGTCTAGTTACCATTAGTTCTAGTTACCACTAGGTCTAGTTACACTAGGTCTAGTTACCATTAGTTCTAGTTACTACTAGGTCTAGTTACCATTAGTTCTAGTTACCACTAGGTCTAGTTACCATTAGTTCTAGTTACCACTAGGTCTAGTTACCATTAGTTGTAGTTACTACTAGGTCTAGTTACCATTAGTTCTAGTTACCACTAGGTCCAGTTACCATTAGTTCTAGTTACCACTAGGTCTAGTTACCATTAGTTCTAGTTACCACTAGGTCTAGTTACCATTAGTTCTAGTTACCACTAGGTCTAGTTACCATTAGTTCTAGTTACTACTAGGTCTAGTTACCATTAGTTCTAGTTACTACTAGGTCTAGTTACCATTAGTTCTAGTTACTACTAGGTCTAGTTCCCATTAGTTCTAGTTACCACTAGGTCCAGTTACCATTTGTTCTAGTTACCACTAGGTCCAGTTAAAATTAGTTCTAGTTACCACTAGGTCTAGTTACCATTAGTTCTAGTTACCACTAGGTCTAGTTACCATTAGTTCTAGTTACCACTAGGTCTAGTTACCATTAGTTCTAGTTACCACTAGGTCTAGTTACCATTAGTTCTAGTTACTACTTGGTATAGTTACCATTAGTTCTAGTTACTACTTGGTATAGTTACCATTAGTTCTAGTTACCACTAGGTCTAGTTACCATTAGTTCTAGTTACCACTAGGTCTAGTTACCATTAGTTCTAGTTACCACTAGGTCTAGTTACCATTAGTTCTAGTTACCACTAGGTCTAGTTACCATTAGTTCTAGTTACCACTAGGTCTAGTTACCATTAGTTCTAGTTACCACTAGGTCTAGTTACCATTAGTTCTAGTTACCACTAGGTCCAGTTACCATTTGTTCTAGTTACCACTAGGTCCAGTTACCATTAGTTCTAGTTACCACTAGGTCTAGTTACCATTAGTTCTAGTTACCACTAGGTCTAGTTACCATTAGTTCTAGTTACCACTAGGTCTAGTTACCATTAGTTCTAGTTACCACTAGGTCTAGTTACCATTAGTTCTAGTTACTACTTGGTATAGTTACCATTAGTTCTAGTTACCACTAGGTCTAGTTACCATTAGTTCTAGTTACCACTAGGTCTAGTTACCATTAGTTCTAGTTACTACTTGGTATAGTTACCATTAGTTCTAGTTACTACTTGGTATAGTTACCATTAGTTCTAGTTACCACTAGGTCTAGTTACCATTAGTTCTAGTTACCACTAGGTCTAGTTACCATTAGTTCTAGTTACCACTAGGTCTAGTTACCATTAGTTCTAGTTACCACTAGGTCTAGTTACCATTAGTTCTAGTTACTACTAGGTCTAGTTATCATTAGTTCTAGTTACTACTAGGTCTAGTTACCATTAGTTCTAGTTACCACTAGGTCTAGTTACCATTAGTTCTAGTTACCACGTCTGTGCACTTGCTCTCCCTCTGTGGGCACCTAGCTCCCTTGCAGTGCTCCCCTTTCTTTGTATTTGACTGGCTCCTCCTCCTTACTTCCCCACTACTACCACTACCACTACTACCACTACCACTACTACCACTACCACTACCACTACTACCACTACTACCACTACTACTACTACCACCACTACCTCTTCCTGCCTATATATACCCGTCCTGCTCCACTTCGGATTAGTGTGACGTTGTAAATGGTCCAAGTCGAACCGAAACGTCGTCGTAAGTTCCTCTCTTCTATGTGCGGGTTATTTGTGTATCGTTCCAGTCACGGTATTGTGCCTTTTTTTTGTTACCACTAGTTCTAGTTACCATTAGTTCTATTTACCATTAGTTCTAGTTACCATTAGTTCTAGTTACCATTAGTTCTAGTTACCACTGGTTCTAGTTACCACTGCTTCTAGTTACCACTGGTTCTAGTTTCCACTAGTTACAGTTACCACTTGTTCTAGTTACTACTGGTAGTTACCACTGGTTCTAGTTACCACTGGTTCAAGTTCTGGATACTGTGATGGTGGTAGACAGAAGCAAGTGGATATTCTGAGCAGCTTTGGATCAAATACCAGGATAATGGTGGCTACCACAACTACCATCACTAATGGGTGAGTGAAGGGTGGTAATGGGTGAGTGAAGGATGGTAATGGGTGAGTGAAGGATGGTAATGGGTGAGTGAAGGATGGTAATGGGTGAGTGAAGGATGGTAATGGGTGAGTGAAGGATGGTAATGGGTGAGTAATGGGTGTTAATGGGTGAGTGGCTATCAGTAGGATGGAGGCATGAAAAAGGGAAAATAAATGAGAGGGAGAGAGGAGGGAGAGAGAGAGAGAGAGAGAGAGAGAGAGAGAGGAGTAATGTGAGATTAATAAGGCGTGGGGAGGTAGGGATGAGGGGTTAAGGGGGGGAGGAGAGGCAGAAGCTAATGGAATATCCGAGGGTACAGTTTCAGTGTTGGAGTGAGGATGGACGAGGATAGATGTTGGAGGAGGAGTGCTGGAGGGAGGGAGGGAGGGGTGGTAAGAGGGAGAGGTGACGAATTTGGGGAGGTTAATGGGGAAGACCCCCCTCCCCTAGTGTCAAGTCATGCTGGCTCCCTCGACTTATGGCAAGAACATACAACCATAATTTTTAAAGGGGTGGAGGGGTAAGCCAGCGGAAGGCCTCGGTCAGAGGACCAAAACCTCCAGCTGCGGGTCATCATATGACTAAGACCCGCATCCGGAAATACCTGTCCTGTTTCCTGACCAGCTTTACCTAACCTAACCTAACCTAACCTAACCTAACCTAACCTAAGCTAACCTAAGCTAACCTAAGCTAACCTAAGCTAACCTAAGCTAACCTAACCTAACCTAACCTAACCTAACCTAACCTAACCTAACCTTACCTAACCTTACCTAATCTTACCTTACCTTACCTTGCCTTGCCTTGCCTTACCTTACCTTACCTTACCTTACCTTAACCTAACCTAAACTAACCTTACCTAACCTAACCTAAACTAACCTTACCTAACCTAACCTAACCTAACCTAACCTAACCTAACCTAACCTTACCTTACTTTACCTTACCTTACCTTACCTAACCTAACCTAACCTTACCTTACCTTACCTTACCTTACCTTACCTTACCTAACCTAACCTTACCTTACCTTACCTAACCTTACCTAACCTTAACCTTAACCTTACCTTAACCTTACCTTACCTTAACCTTACCTAACCTGCCACTACTGAGCCTCACAGTAAAACATTCACAGAACATGATAAATGGTATACAATACCGACAAATAAGTAAGACACATATGCAATAGTTAAGTATCTTTATTCGGAAAGCCTTGACCTACGCAGCAGTCTTGTTCAGTCGAGTACAGAAGCAGTAGTGATGTCAAGACGATTACATGTCTTCACATCTCTTCTGTTTCTACCAACTTTGTACTCTACTGAAGAAGCCTGCTGCGCAGGCGAAGCGTTTCGGAATAAAGATACTTAACTATTGAATATATGTGTCTTACCTAACAACCTGCCGGTATTGTATACCATTTTAGTATTCACACTGAATGATGCTGAGAAGCTTGGACTTGTTGACAAGAGATCAGTGACTGGAGAAAGTCCAACACTCCCTCAGTCTTGACGGACTTTATTCAAAGTCCAACTTGTATTTTTCATCTGCGTGTATTTTAAATGTTCAGTTGTATTAAATAAATTAGTTTTGATGCATTAACTAGAGACTATCACTTCTGGTCAACCCATCGAGAGTTACCTGGAGATACCTGAAGATACCTGGAGATACCTGGAGATACCTGGAGATACCTGAAGATACCTGGAGATACCTGGAGATACCTGGAGATACCTGGAAATGGTTTCTGGTCAACGTCCCCGCGACTTGGTCGACCTCACGTGGTTAATAACGTTATTACAATAATGTTGGTAAAACTGTCAAGACTTTAAGTAACTAAACATTATTGTTTCTTAATTTGCAAGTATTGTTAGACTGAATTATTGTGTGTGTGATAATTTGCTTCTTTGGGTTTATAAGGTTGAAAATGGACATTTCCTGCTGTTAGGTTATAGTGCGATGGTCATACAAGTGAAATAACCCCGAAAACTACGGTTTCTGGTGGGTTTCCTGGGCGGTTTGTCGTCCAAGAATGGATTTCTAGGCCTCCCGTAATTCTTACATAGGCCTTAAAGCATAGGATGATGACTGCTAATTATAAATGCGGAAATTATGACTGTTAGCGACTTAACTCATAAGTATGGTGTCCCGTGGCCTGGTAGACAACGCTCTTGACTCACACACTGAGTGTCCGTGGTTCGATCCCCGGCCTGGTGGAAACATTGAGTGTGGCACCTGGCACCTGCTGTCCCCATTCACCTAGCAAGTAAGTAGGTACCTGGGTGTTAGTGGACTTGTGTGGGTGGCATCTTGGGGGACAAGATTGAGGACCACAATGGAAATAAGATAGACATTCCTCGATGACCCAGTGACTTTCTTGGGTTATCCTGGGTGGCTAACCCTCCCCCCCGGGTTATCCTAAGTGGCTAACCCTCCCCCCGGGTTATCCTGGGTGGTTAACCCTCCCCCCGGGTTATCATGGGTGGCTAACCCTCCCCCCGGGTTATCCTGGGTGGCTAACCCTCCCCCCGGGTTATCCTGGGTGGCTAACCCTCCCCCCGGGTTATCCTGGGTGACTAACCCTCCCCCCGGGTTATCCTGGATGACTAACCCTCCCCCCGGGTTATCCTGGATGACTAACCCTCCCCCCGGGTTATCCTGGATGACTAACCCTCCCCCCGGGTTATCCTGGGTGACTAACCCTCCCCCCGGGTTATCCTGGCTGGCTAACCCTCCCCCCGGGTTATCCTGGCTGGCTAACCCTCCCCCCGGGTTATCCTGGGTGGCTTACCCTCCCCCCCGGGTTATCCTGGGTGGCTAACCCTCCCCCCCGGGTTATCCTGGGTGGCTAACCCTCCGGGGTTAAAAATCCTAACAAAATCTTGTGACATGAAAATGTTAAGTCATGTTGAGAGGAGAGACAAACTGTGGTCAGGGAACCAGAATGCTCAGTTAGGTGCCATCTCGGTCGCCAGTAATTTCACCCTCAGACACCATTATTTTAGCAGTGACTTGACACACTGGTCTGAGGGTCACTGTTCATCACTGCTCTAAGCTGTATGTCAGTTTTCAAAATATCTTCAAAGATACTTTGATGAATCTAACATATGTCGCCAGATTAATTTATGAAACACTTTGTATAGAGATAATTTTAGCTGTAATGACAAAGGTTTCACACATACACGCACATACACTGAAAGGCAGCAGGAAGAAAGAAAGGAGATTGAGAAAATCATCACGGAAATAGGTGAAGAGTTGGACGAGATTGTAAATTTTCAGAGAATAGGAGGGTACTCGAAGGGGAGAAACCGACCAATCAAGCTGATTCTCAGGATGGAAACAGTGCGGAACAGGATCCTCCAAGAGAAACCACGATTGAAATACTCGGAAGAGTACAAGAGGGTGTTCCTAGACAGAGACAGAACAAAATCAGAACGACAGCAGCTGAGGGAGAGGACAAAAAAGCGAAAGGAGCTAGGAAAAGAGACAAGGATGGAACCAGCAGAGGTCAGTCAGAGCAGAACAGAACAGCAAGGGCAAGCACACACACAACTATTCTCAGAACCATACAACCTATCACACCATCCCAACACACACTACAATCCATACTCACAGCCTCCACCCAACACCGAGCTATAGAATCCCACAGTATGCCACCAGGTCTCCCACCCTCACAGGCCCCACAAACCACAGTGTTGGAAAGGAAACTGAAGGTATGGTACACAAACGCTGATGGTATAACAAATAAGTGGGAGGAGTGGCATGAAAGAGTCAAAGAGGCATCACCGGACATCATAGCTCTCACAGAAACCAAGCTTACAGGTATGATAACAGATGCCATCTTTCCAATGGGATACCAAATCCTGAGGAAAGACAGAGGGAACAGGGGGGGTGGAGGAGTGGCATTGCTGATCAAAAATCGCTGGAATTTTGATGAGCTGGAGAGAGGAGACAGCGGAGAAGAAAGTGATTACATAGCGGGAACGCTTCACTCTGGAGGTCCCAAGGTGGTAATAGCAGTGATGTATATCCCACCACAGAACAGGAGGAGACCAAGCCAAGAGTACGACGAGAGCAATAGAGTGATGGTTGACACACTGGCTAGAGTGGCCAGAAGAGCTCATGCATGCAGGGCAAAGCTCCTGATCATGGGTGACTTTAACCACAAGGAGATCGATTGGGAGAACTTGGACCCGCATGGGGGCCAAGATACATGAAGGGCTAAGATGATGGAGGTGGTACTGGAAAACTTCATGTACCAACACGTAAGGGACACTACAAGAGAGAGAGTAGAGGATGAACCAGCAAGGCTAGACTTAGTATTCACCTTGAGTAGTGCAGATATCGAGGACATCACATATGAAAGACCCCTTGGGGCCAGTGACCTTGTGGTTTTAAGCTTCGAATACACAGTAGAGCTACAAGTGGAGGGAGAAGCAGGAAGGCCAGGACGAATGAAGCCAAACTACAAGAAAGGGGACTACACAGGAATGAGGAACTTCCAGAACGGGGTTCAGTGGGACAGAGAACTGGCAGGGAAGCCAGTTAATGAGATGATGGAATATGTAGCAACAAAATGCAAGGAGGCTGAGGAGAGGTTTGTACCCAAGGGTAACAGGAATAATGAAAAAGCCAGGATGAGCCCATGGTTTACCCAAAGGTGCAGGGAGGCAAAAACCAAGTGTGCTAGGGAATGGAAGAAATATAGAAGGCAAAGGACCCAGGAGAATAAGGAGAGCAGTCGTAGAGCCAGAAACGAATATGCACAGATAAGAAGGGAAGCCCAAAGACAATATGAAAATGACATAGCAGCGAAAGCCAAATCTGACCCGAAGCTGTTATACAGCCACATCAGGAGGAAAACAACAGTCAAGGACCAGGTAATCAGGCTAAGGAAGGAAGGAGGAGAGACAACAAGAAATGACCGTGAAGTATGTGAGGAACTCAACAAGAGATTCAAAGAAGTGTTCACAGAGGAGACAGAAGGGACTCCAGAAAGACGGAGAGGTGGGGCACACCACCATGTGCTGGGCACAGTGCACACAACCGAGGAAGAAGTGAAGAGGCTTTTGAGTGAGCTAGATACCTCAAAGGGCCAGATAACATCTCCTCATGGGTATTGAGAGAGGGAGCAGAGGCGCTATGTGTACCCCTAACAACAATATTCAATACATCTATCGAAACAGGGAGATTGCCTGAGGCATGGAAGACAGCAAATGTAGTCCCAATCTTTAAAAAAGGAGACAGACATAAAGCATTAAACTACAGACCAGTGTCACTGACATGTATAGTATGCAAAATCATGGAGAAGATTATCAGGAGAAGAGTGGTGGAACACCTAGAAAGGAATGATCTCATCACCAGCAGCCAACATGGTTTCAGGGACGGGAAATCCTGTGTCACAAACCTACTGGAGTTCTATGACATGGTGACAGCAGTAAGACAAGAGAGAGAGGGGTGGGTGGATTGCATTTTCTTGAACTGCAAGAAGGCGTTTGACACAGTTCCACACAAGAGATTGGTGCAAAAACTGGAGGACCAAGCAGGGATGACAGGGAAGGCACTACAATGGATCAGGGAATACTTGTCAGGAAGACAGCAGCGAGTCATGGTACGTGGCGAGGTGTCAGAGTGGGCACCTGTGACCAGCGGGGTCCCACAGGGGTCAGTCCTAGGACCAGTGCTGTTTCTGGTATTTGTGAACGACATGACGGAAGGAATAGACTCTGAGGTGTCCCTGTTTGCAGATGACGTGAAGTTGATGAGAAGAATTCACTCGATCGAAGACCAGGCAGAACTACAAAGGGATCTGGACAGGCTGCAGACCTGGTCCACCAATTGGCTCCTGGAGTTCAATCCCACCAAGTGCAAATTCATGAAGATTGGGGAAGGGCAAAGAAGACCGCAGACGGAGTACAGTCTAGGGGGCCAGAGACTACAAACTTCACTCAAGGAAAAAGATCTTGGGGTGAGTATAACACCAGGCACATCTCCTGAAGCGCACATCAATCAAATAACTGCTGCAGCATATGGGCGCCTAGCAAACCTCAGAACAGCATTCCGACATCTTAATAAGGAATCGTTCAGGACCCTGTACACCGTGTACATTAGGCCCATATTGGAGTATGCGGCACCAGTTTGGAACCCACACCTAGCCAAGCACGTAAAGAAACTAGAGAAAGTGCAAAGGTTTGCAACAAGACTAGTCCCAGAGCTAAGAGGTATGTCCTACGAGGAGAGGTTAAGGGGAATCAACCTGACGACACTGCAGGACAGGAGAGATAGGGGGGACATGATAACGACATACAAAATACTGAGAGGAATTGACAAGGTGGACAAAGACAGGATGTTCCAGAGATTGGACACAGTAACAAGGGGACACAGTTGGAAGTTGAAGACATAGATGAATCACAGGGATGTTAGGAAGTATTTCTTCAGCCACAGAGTAGTCAGTAAGTGGTTTGGGAAGCGATGTAGTGGAGGCAGGATCCATACATAGCTTTAAGCAGAGGTATGATAAAGCTCACGGTTCAGAGAGAGGGACCTAGTAACGATCAGTGAAGAGGCGGGGCCAGGAGCTCGGACTCGACCCCCGCAACCTCAACTAGGTGAGTACAACTAGGTGAGTACACACAAACACACACATACACACACATACACACACAACACACATACACACACACACACACACACACACACACACACACACACACACACACACACACACACACACACACACACACACACACACACACATACACACACACACACACACACACACACATACACATACATACACATACATATATACACACATACATACACACATACACACACACACATACATACATACACACACACACGCGCGCGCGCGCACACACACAAACACACAAACAAAGTGCAATAGAGAATGGAAAAAGTACAGAAGGCAGAGAACACATGAAAATAAGGAGATTAGTCGCAGAGCCAGGAATGAGTATGCACAGGTAAGGAGGGAGGCCCAGTGACAGTATGAAAATAACATAGCATCGAAAATCAAGACTGACTCGAAACTATTGTATAGCCACATCAGGAGGAAGACAACAGTCAAAGACCAGGTGATCAGACTGAGGACAGAAGGTGGAGAACTCACAAGAAATGATCAGGAGGTATGTGAGGAGCTAAACAGGAGATTTAAGGAAGTTTTTACAGTAGAGACAGGAAGGGCTCTGGGAAGACAGCACAGAAGGGAACATCAAGAGGGAATATACCAACAAGTGTTGGATGACATACGAACAACCTAGGAAGAGGTGCAGAAGCTGCTAAGTGACCTTGATACCTCAAAGGCGATGGGACCAGACAACATCTCCCCGTGGGTCCTTAGAGAAGGAGCAGAGATGCTGTGCGTGCCCCTAACCACAATCTTCAACACATCCCTTGAAACTGGGCAACTACCTGAGAAATGGAAGACAGCAAATGTAGTCCCCATATTTAAGAAAGGAAACAGAAATGAGGCACTAAACTATAGACCTGTGTCTCTGACATGTATTGTGTGCAAAGTCATGGAGAAGATTATCAGGAGGAGAGTGGTGGAACACCTGGAATGGAACAAGATTATAAATGAAAACCAGCATGGGTTCATGGAAGGCAAATCCTGTGTCACAAACCTTCTGGACAAGGTAACAGAAGTAAGACACGAGAGAGAGGGGTGGGTTGATTGCATTTTCCTAGACTGCAGGAAGGCCTTTGACACAGTTCCCCACAAGAGATTAGTGCAGAAGCTGGAGGATCAGGCGCATATAACAGGGAGGGCAATGCAATGGATCAGGGAATACCTGACAGGGAGGCAACAACGAGTCATGGTACGTGAAGAGGTATCACAGTGGGCGTCTGTGACGAGCGGGGTCCCACAGGGGTCAGTTCTAGGACCAGTGCTATTTTTGATATATGCGAACGACATGATGGAAGGAATAGACTCTGAAGTGTCCCTATTCGCAGATGATGTGAAGCTGATGAGAAGAATTAAATCGGATGAGGATGAGGCAGGACTGCAAAGAGACCTGGACAGGCTGGACATGTGGTCCAGAAACTGGCTTCTCGAATTCAACCCTGCCAAATGCAAAGTCATGAGGATTGGGGAGGGGCAAAGAAGACCGCAGACAGAGTATAGGCTAGGAGGACAAAGACTACAGACCTCACTCAGGGAGAAAGACCATGGGGTAACCATAACACCGAGCACGTCAACTGCTGCAGCATACGGGCGCCTGGCAAACCTGAGAATAGCGTTCCGATACCTTAATAAGGAATCGTTCAAGACAAATTACACTGTGCATGTTAGGTCCATACTGGAGTATGCAGCACCAGTCTGGAACCCACATCTGGTCAAGCACGTCAAGAAGTTAGAGAAAGTACAAAGGTTTGCAATAAGGCTAGTCCCAGAGCTCAGGGGAATGTCGTACGAGGAAAGGTTGAGGGAAATCGAACTAGAAGACAGAAGGGTCAGGGGAGACATGATAACGACATACAAGATACTGCGGGGAATATACAAGGTGGACAGAGATAGGATGTTCCAGAGAGGGGACACAGAAACAAGGGGTCACAACTGGAAGCTGAAGACTCAGACAAGTCACAGGGACGTTAGGAAGTATTTCTTCAGTTATAGAGTCGTCAGGAAGTGGAATAGCCTAGCAAGTGAAGTAGTGGAGGCAGGAACCATACATAGTTTTAAGAAGAGGTATGACAAAGCTCAGAAAGCAGAGAGGGAGAGGACCTAGTAGCGATCAGTGAAGAGGCGGGGCCAGGAACTGAGTCTCGACCCCTGCAACCACAATTAGGTGAGTACATACACACACACACACACACACACACACACACACACACACACACACACACACACACACACACACACACACACGAAAATCCTGTGTCACAAACCTTCTGGAGTTCTATGACAAGGTAACAGAAGTAAGTCACGAGAGAGAGGGGTGGGTTGATTCCATTTTCCCGAACTGCAGGAAGGCATTTGAAACAGTTCCTCACAGGAGATTAGTGCAGAAGCTGGAGGATCAGGCGCACATAACAGGAAGGCACTGCAGTGGATCAAAGAATACCTGACAGGGAGGCAACAACGAGTCATGGTACGTGATGCGGTATCACAGTGCGCACCTGTGACGAGCGGGGTCCCACAGGGGTCAGTCCTAGGACCAGTGCTATTTTTGATATATGTGAATGACATGATGGAAGGGATAGACTCTGAAGTGTCCCTGTTCGCAGATGATGTGAAGTTAATGAAAAGAATTAAATCAGATTAGGATCAGGCAGGACTACAATGAGACCTGGACAGACTGGAAACCTGGTCCAGCAACTGGCTTCTCGAATTCAACCCTGCCAAATGCAAAGTCATGAAGATTGAGGAACGGCAAAGAAGACCGCAGGCAGAGTATAGGCTAGGTGGGCAAAGACTGCAAACCTCACTCAAGGATAAAGACCTTAGGGTGACCATAACACCGAGCACGTCTCCGGAGGCACACATCAACCAGATAACTGCTGCAGCATATGGGCGCCTGGCAAACCTGAGAATAGCGTTTCGATACCTTAATAAGGAATCGTTCAAGACACTGTACACTGTGTACGTTAGGCCCATACTGGAGTATGCAGCACTAGTTTGGAACCCACATCTGGTCAAGGACGTCAAGAAATTAGAGAAAGTACAAAGGTTTGCAACAAGGTAAGTTCCGGAGCTCAGGGGAATGTCCTACGAAGAAAGGTTGAGGGAAATCGGACTGACGACACCGGAGGACAGGAAGGACAGGGGAGACATGATAACGACATACAAAATACTGCATGGAATAGATAAGGTGGACAGAGACAGGATGTTCCAGAGAGGGGACACAGGGGCAAGGGGTCACAATTGGAAGCTGAAGACTCAGACGAGTCAGAGCGATGTTAGGAAGTATTTCTTCAGTCACAGAGTCGTCAGGAAGTGGAATAGCCTAGCAAGTGATGTAGTGGAGGCAGGAACCATACATAACTTTAGGACGAGGTGTGACAAAGCTCAGGAAGCAGAGAGAGAGAGGACCTAGTAGCGATCAGTGAAGAGGCGGGGCCAGGAGCTGAGTCTCGACTCCTGCAACCACAATTAGGTGAGTACACACACACACACACACACACACACACACACACACACACACACACACACACACACACACACACACACACAAGCAAAGCTGTGATCCTTGCTGGTTCCTTCTGCTGTTATTACCGACTTTTCTGCTTCTGCTGATGCTACTGTTGCTGCTGTTGCTGTTACTGCTGCTGCTGTTACTCCTACTACTGCTGTTGCTGCTACTGCTTGTGGGATTCCTGTTGTTGCTGGTGCATGCGTCTTTGCTGTTACTGCTGCTGCTGTTACTGCTGCTGTTACTGCTGCTGTTGTTACTGCTGCTGCTACTGTTACTGCTGCTGCTGCTGTTACTGCTGCTGCTGTTACTGCTGCTGCTGTTACTGCTGCTGCTGCTGCTGCTGCTGCTGTTACTGCTGCTGCTGTTACTGCTGCTGCTGCTGTTACTGCTGCTGCTGTTACTGCTGCTGCTGCTGTTACTGCTGCTGCTGTTACTGCTGCTGCTGCTGTTACTGCTGCTGCTGTTACTGCTGCTGCTGCTGTTACTGCTGCTGCTGTTACTGCTGCTGCTGTTACTGCTGCTGCTGCTGCTGTTACTGCTGCTGCTGTTACTGCTGCTGCTGCTGTTGCTGCTGCTGTTACTGCTGCTGCTGTTACTGCTGCTGCTGTTACTGCTGCTGCTGCTGTTGCTGCTGCTGTTACTGCTGCTGCTGTTACTGCTGCTGCTGCTGTTACTGCTGCTGCTGTTACTGCTGCTGCTGCTGTTACTGCCACTGTTGCCTCAGTGTTACCTGCAGGAACGAGAGCAAGCACCTCCTCTTGTGTGCAGCTCCCGGATGCCAGGTAGCTGGGTTAATGACTGCTTCTGGAACCTCGAGGGCACGGCATGTCAGACGCGTCACGCACTCACGTACCACGACCCGGGAAGTACGCCGCCGTACGTGCTGCGGCTCAGTCGCAACTGGGAGAGCCCACGCTGCAGATATTTGCGAGGATAGACTAGTCTAGCGGTACTGGGACGTTGTCTTTTGGCAGGGAAGTGAGGGGTCGATCCTCCGTCCGTGGATGTTGAGGCCGGAAACATTGAGACCATGCCTGAGGGCAGTGTGTAACTTTCGGAACCTGCATGAAGGGCAGTTTAACACTGAGAGCATACACCAGGGCAGTGTATAACAACCAGAGCATACACCAGGGCAGTGTATAACAACCAGAGCATACACCAGGGCAGTGTATAACAACCAGAGCATACACCAGGACAGTGTATAACAACCAGAGCATACACCAGGACAGTGTATAACAACCAGAGCATACACCACGGCAGTGTATAACAACCAGAGCATACACCAGGGCAGTGTATAACAACCAGAGCATACACCAGGGCAGTGTATAACCAGAGCATACACCAGGGCAGTGTATAACTCCCAGAGCATACACCAGGGCAGTGTATATCTCCCAGAGCATACATGAGGGCAGTGTATATCTCCCAGAGAATACACCAGGGCAGTGTATAACAACCAGAGCATACACCAGGGCAGTGTATAACAACCAGAGCATACACCAGGGCAGTGTATATCTCCCAGAGCATACACCAGGGCAGTGTATATCTCCCAGAGCATACATGAGGGCAGTGTATATCTCCCAGAGAATACACCAGGGCAGTGTATAACAACCAGAGCATACACCAGGGCAGTGTATAACAATCAGAGCATACACCAGGGCAGTGTATAACAACCAGAGCATACACCAGGACAGTGTATAACAACCAGAGCATACACCAGGGCAGTGTATAACAACCAGAGCATACACCAGGGCAGTGTATAACAATCAGAGCATACACCAGGGCAGTGTATAGCTCCCAGAGCATACACCAGGGCAGTGTATATCTCCCAGAGCATACACCAGGGCAGTGTATAACTCCCAGAGCATACATGAGGGCAGTGTATATCTCCCAGAGAATACACAAGGGCAGTGTATAACTCCCAGAGCAAAAACCAGGGCAGTGTATATCCCCAGAGCATACACCAGGGCAGTGTATAACTCCCAGAGCATACACCAGGGCAGTGTATATCTCCCAGAGCATGCACCAGTGCAGTGTATATCTCCCAGAGCATACACCAGGGCAGTGTATACTCCCAGAGCATGCACCAGTGCAGTGTATAACAACCAGAGCATACACCAGGGCAGTGTATAACTCCCAGAGCATACACCAGGGCAGTGTATATCTCCCAGAGCATACACCAGGGCAGTGTATAACTCCCAGACCATACACCAGGGCAGTGTGTATCTCCCAGAGCATACACCAGGGCAGTGTATAACTCCCAGAGCATACACCAGGGCATTGTATAACAACCAGAGCATACACCAGTACAGTGTATAACTCCCAGAGCATACACCAGGGCAGTGTATAACTCCCAGAGCATACACCAGTACAGTGTATATCTCCCAGAGCATACACCAGGGCAGTGTATAACTCCCAGAGCATACACCAGGGCAGTGTATAACTCCCAGAGCATACACCAGGGCAGTGTGTATCTCCCAGAGCATACACCAGGGCAGTGTATAACTCCCAGAGCATACACCAGGGCAGTGTATAACAACCAGAGCATACACCAGGGCAGTGTATAACTCCCAGAGCATACACCAGAGCAGTGTATAACAACCAGAGCATACACCAGGGCAGTGTATAAATCCCAGAGCATACACCAGGGCAGTGTATAACAACCAGAGCATACACCAGGGCAGTGTATAACTCGCAGAGCATACACCAGGGTAGTGTATAACTCCAAGAGCATACACCAGGGCAGTGTATATCTCCCAGAGCATACACAAGGGCAGTGTATATCTCCCAGAGCATACACCAGGGCAGTGTATATCTCCCAGAGCATACACCAGGGCAGTGTATATCTCCCAGAGCATACACCAGGGCAGTGTATATCTCCCAGTGCATACACCAGGGCAGTGTATAACAACCAGAGCATACACCAGGGCAGTGTATAACAACCAGAGCATACACCAGGGCAGTGTATAACAACCAGAGCATACACCAGGGCAGTGTATAACAACCAGAGCTTACACCAGGGCAGTGTATAACAACCAGAGCATACACCAGGGCAGTGTATAACAACCAGAGCATACACCAGGGCAGTGTATAACTCCGAGAGCATACACAAGGGCAGTGTATAACTCCCAGACCATACACCAGGGCAGTGTATAACTCCCAGAGCATACACCAGGGCAGTGTATAACAACCAGAGCATACACCAGGGCAGTGTATAACTCCGAGAGCATACGCCAGGGCAGTGTCTATCTCCCAGAGCATACACCAGGGCGGTGTATAACAACCAGAGGATACACCAGGGCAGTGTATAACAACCAGAGCATACACCAGGGCAGTGTATAACTCCCAGAGCATACACCACGGCAGTGTATATCTCCCAGAGATATACACCAGGGCAGTGTATATCTCCCAGAGCATACACCAGGGCAGTGTATATCTCCCAGAGCATACACCAGGGCAGTGTATGACAACCAGAGCATACACCAAGGCAGTGTATAACTCCGACAGCATACACCAGGGCAGTGCATATCTCCCAGAGCATACACCAGGGCAGTGTATATCTCCCAGAGCATACACCAGGGCAGTGTATATCTCCCAGAGCATACACCAGGGCAGTGTATATTTCCCAGAGCATACACCAGGGCAGTGTATAACTCCCTGAGCATACACCAGGGCAGTGTGTAGCTCCCAGACCATACACCGGGGCAGTGTATATCTCCCAGAGCATACACCAGGGCAGTGTATAACTCCCAGAGCATACACCAGGGCAGTGTATAACTCCCAGAGCATACACCAGGGCAGTGTATATCTCCCAGAGCATACACCAGGGCAGTGTATAACTCCAAGAGCATACACCAGGGCAGTGTATATCTCCCAGAGCATACACCAGGGCAGTGTATATCTCCCAGAGCATACACCAGGGCAGTGTATAACTCCCTGAGCATACACCAGGGCAGTGTATAACTCCAAGAGCATACACCAGGGCAGTGTATATCTCCCAGAGCATACACCAGGGCAGTGTATAACTCCCAGAGCATACACCAGGGCAGTGTATATCTCCCAGAGGATACACCAGGGCAGTGTATATCTCCCAGAGCATACACCAGGGCAGTGTATATCTCCCAGAGCATACACCAGGGCAGTGTGTATCACCCAGAGCATACACCAGGGCAGTGTATATTTCCCAGAGCATACACCAGGGCAGTGTATATCTCCCAGAGCATACATCAGGGCAGTGTATATCTCCCAGAGCATACACCAGGGCAGTGTATATCTCCCAGAGCATACACCACGGCAGTGTATATCTCCCAGAGCATACACCAGTTCAGTGTATATCTCCCAGAGCATACACCAGGGCAGTGTATATCTCCCAGAGCATACACCAAGGCAGTGTATATCTCCCAGAGCATACACCAGGGCAGTGTATATCTCCCAGAGCATACACCAGGGCAGCGTATATCTCCCAGAGCATACACCAGGGCAGTGTATATCTCCCAGAGCATACACCAGGGCAGTGTATATCTCCCAGAGCATACACCAGGGCAGTGTATATCTCCCAGAGCATACACCAGGGCAGTGTATATCTCCCAAAGCATACACCAGGGCAGTGTATATCTCCCAGAGCATACACCAGGGCAGTGTATATCTCCCAGAGCATACACGATGGCAGTGTATATCTCCCAGAGCATACACCAGGGCAGTGTATATCTCCCAGAGCATACACCAGGGCAGTGTATAACTCCCAGAGCATACACCAGGGCAGTGTATATCTCCCAGAGCATACACCAGGGCAGTGTATATCTCCCAGAGCATACACCAGGGCAGTGTATATCTCCCAGAGCATACACCAGGGCAGTGTATATCTCCCAGAGCATACACCAGGGCAGTGTATATCTCCCAGAGCATACACCAGGGCAGTGTATATCTCCCAGAGCATACACGATGGCAGTGTATATCTCCCAGAGCATACACCAGGGCAGTGTATATCTCCCAGAGCATACACCAGGGCAGTGTATATCTCCCAGAGCATACACCAGGGCAGTGTATATCTCCCAGAGCATACACCAGGGCAGTGTATATCTCCCAGAGCATACACCAGGGCAGTGTATATCTCCCAGAGCATACACCAGGGCAGTGTATATCTCCCAGAGCATACACCAGGGCAGTGTATATCTCCCAGAGCATACACCAGGGCAGTGTATATCTCCCAGTGTATAACTCCAAGAGCATACACCAGGGCAGTGTGTATCTCCCAGAGCATACACCAGGGCAGTGTATAACTCCCAGAGCATGCACCAGGGCAGTGTATATCTCCCAGAGCATACACCAGGGCAGTGTATATCTCCCAGAGCATACACCAGGGCAGTGTATAACAACCAGAGCATACACCAGGGCAGTGTATAACAACCAGAGCATACACCAGGGCAGTGTATAACAACCAGAGCATACACCAGGGCAGTGTATAACAACCAGAGCATACACCAGGGCAGTGTATAACAACCAGAGCATACACCAGGACAGTGTATAACAACCAGAGCATACACCAGGGCAGTGTATAACAACCAGAGCATACACCAGGGCAGTGTATAACAACCAGAGCATACACCAGGGCAGTGTATAACAACCAGAGCATACACCAGGACAGTGTATAACAACCAGAGCATACACCAGGGCAGTGTATAACAACCAGAGCATACACCAGGGCAGTGTATAACAACCAGAGCATACACCAGGGCAGTGTATAACTCCCAGAGCATACACCAGGGCAGTGTATATCTCCCAGAGCATACATGAGGGCAGTGTATATCTCCCAGAGAATACACCAGGGCAGTGTATAACAACCAGAGCATACACCAGGGCAGTGTATAACAACCAGAGCATACACCAGGGCAGTGTATATCTCCCAGAGCATACACCAGGGCAGTGTATATCTCCCAGAGCATACATGAGGGCAGTGTATATCTCCCAGAGAATACACCAGGGCAGTGTATAACAACCAGAGCATACACCAGGGCAGTGTATAACAATCAGAGCATACACCAGGGCAGTGTATAACAACCAGAGCATACACCAGGACAGTGTATAACAACCAGAGCATACACCAGGGCAGTGTATAACAACCAGAGCATACACCAGGGCAGTGTATAACAATCAGAGCATACACCAGGGCAGTGTATAGCTCCCAGAGCATACACCAGGGCAGTGTATATCTCCCAGAGCATACACCAGGGCAGTGTATAACTCCCAGAGCATACATGAGGGCAGTGTATATCTCCCAGAGAATACACAAGGGCAGTGTATAACTCCCAGAGCAAAAACCAGGGCAGTGTATATCCCCCAGAGCATACACCAGGGCAGTGTATAACTCCCAGAGCATACACCAGGGCAGTGTATATCTCCCAGAGCATGCACCAGTGCAGTGTATATCTCCCAGAGCATACACCAGGGCAGTGTATACTCCCAGAGCATGCACCAGTGCAGTGTATAACAACCAGAGCATACACCAGGGCAGTGTATAACTCCCAGAGCATACACCAGGGCAGTGTATATCTCCCAGAGCATACACCAGGGCAGTGTATAACTCCCAGACCATACACCAGGGCAGTGTGTATCTCCCAGAGCATACACCAGGGCAGTGTATAACTCCCAGAGCATACACCAGGGCATTGTATAACAACCAGAGCATACACCAGTACAGTGTATAACTCCCAGAGCATACACCAGGGCAGTGTATAACTCCCAGAGCATACACCAGTACAGTGTATATCTCCCAGAGCATACACCAGGGCAGTGTATAACTCCCAGAGCATACAACAGGGCAGTGTATAACTCCCAGAGCATACACCAGGGCAGTGTGTATCTCCCAGAGCATACACCAGGGCAGTGTATAACTCCCAGAGCATACACCAGGGCAGTGTATAACAACCAGAGCATACACCAGGGCAGTGTATAACTCCCAGAGCATACACCAGAGCAGTGTATAACAACCAGAGCATACACCAGGGCAGTGTATAAATCCCAGAGCATACACCAGGGCAGTGTATAACAACCAGAGCATACACCAGGGCAGTGTATAACTCTCAGAGCATACACCAGGGCAGTGTATAACTCGCAGAGCATACACCAGGGTAGTGTATAACTCCAAGAGCATACACCAGGGCAGTGTATATCTCCCAGAGCATACACAAGGGCAGTGTATATCTCCCAGAGCATACACCAGGGCAGTGTATATCTCCCAGAGCATACACCAGGGCAGTGTATATCTCCCAGAGCATACACCAGGGCAGTGTATATCTCCCAGTGCATACACCAGGGCAGTGTATAACAACCAGAGCATACACCAGGGCAGTGTATAACAACCAGAGCATACACCAGGGCAGTGTATAACAACCAGAGCATACACCAGGGCAGTGTATAACAACCAGAGCTTACACCAGGGCAGTGTATAACAACCAGAGCATACACCAGGGCAGTGTATAACAACCAGAGCATACACCAGGGCAGTGTATAACTCCGAGAGCATACACAAGGGCAGTGTATAACTCCCAGACCATACACCAGGGCAGTGTATAACTCCCAGAGCATACACCAGGGCAGTGTATAACAACCAGAGCATACACCAGGGCAGTGTATAACTCCGAGAGCATACGCCAGGGCAGTGTCTATCTCCCAGAGCATACACCAGGGCGGTGTATAACAACCAGAGGATACACCAGGGCAGTGTATAACAACCAGAGCATACACCAGGGCAGTGTATAACTTCCAGAGCATACACCACGGCAGTGTATATCTCCCAGAGATATACACCAGGGCAGTGTATATCTCCCAGAGCATACACCAGGGCAGTGTATATCTCCCAGAGCATACACCAGGGCAGTGTATGACAACCAGAGCATACACCAAGGCAGTGTATAACTCCGACAGCATACACCAGGGCAGTGCATATCTCCCAGAGCATACACCAGGGCAGTGTATATCTCCCAGAGCATACACCAGGGCAGTGTATATCTCCCAGAGCATACACCAGGGCAGTGTATATTTCCCAGAGCATACACCAGGGCAGTGTATAACTCCCTGAGCATACACCAGGGCAGTGTGTAGCTCCCAGACCATACACCGGGGCAGTGTATATCTCCCAGAGCATACACCAGGGCAGTGTATAACTCCCAGAGCATACACCAGGGCAGTGTATAACTCCCAGAGCATACACCAGGGCAGTGTATATCTCCCAGAGCATACACCAGGGCAGTGTATAACTCCAAGAGCATACACCAGGGCAGTGTATATCTCCCAGAGCATACACCAGGGCAGTGTATATCTCCCAGAGCATACACCAGGGCAGTGTATAACTCCCTGAGCATACACCAGGGCAGTGTATAACTCCAAGAGCATACACCAGGGCAGTGTATATCTCCCAGAGCATACACCAGGGCAGTGTATAACTCCCAGAGCATACACCAGGGCAGTGTATATCTCCCAGAGGATACACCAGGGCAGTGTATATCTCCCAGAGCATACACCAGGGCAGTGTATATCTCCCAGAGCATACACCAGGGCAGTGTGTATCACCCAGAGCATACACCAGGGCAGTGTATATTTCCCAGAGCATACTCCAGGGCAGTGTATATCTCCCAGAGCATACATCAGGGCAGTGTATATCTCCCAGAGCATACACCACGGCAGTGTATATCTCCCAGAGCATACACCAGTTCAGTGTATATCTCCCAGAGCATACACCAGGGCAGTGTATATCTCCCAGAGCATACACCAAGGCAGTGTATATCTCCCAGAGCATACACCAGGGCAGTGTATATCTCCCAGAGCATACACCAGGGCAGCGTATATCTCCCAGAGCATACACCAGGGCAGTGTATATCTCCCAGAGCATACACCAGGGCAGTGTATATCTCCCAGAGCATACACCAGGGCAGTGTATATCTCCCAGAGCATACACCAGGGTAGTGTATATCTCCCAAAGCATACACCAGGGCAGTGTATATCTCCCAGAGCATACACCAGGGCAGTGTATATCTCCCAGAGCATACACGATGGCAGTGTATATCTCCCAGAGCATACACCAGGGCAGTGTATATCTCCCAGAGCATACACCAGGGCAGTGTATAACTCCCAGAGCATACACCAGGGCAGTGTATATCTCCCAGAGCATACACCAGGGCAGTGTATATCTCCCAGAGCATACACCAGGGCAGTGTATATCTCCCAGAGCATACACCAGGGCAGTGTATATCTCCCAGAGCATACACCAGGGCAGTGTATATCTCCCAGAGCATACACCAGGGCAGTGTATATCTCCCAGAGCATACACGATGGCAGTGTATATCTCCCAGAGCATACACCAGGGCAGTGTATATCTCCCAGAGCATACACCAGGGCAGTGTATATCTCCCAGAGCATACACCAGGGCAGTGTATATCTCCCAGAGCATACACCAGGGCAGTGTATATCTCCCAGAGCATACACCAGGGCAGTGTATATCTCCCAGAGCATACACCAGGGCAGTGTATATCTCCCAGAGCATACACCAGGGCAGTGTATATCTCCCAGAGCATACACCAGGGCAGTGTATATCTCCCAGAGCATACACCAGGGCAGTGTGTATCTCCCAGAGCATACACCAGGGCAGTGTATATCTCCCAGAGCATGCACCAGGGCAGTGTATATCTCCCAGAGCATACACCAGGGCAGTGTATATCTCCCAGAGCATACACCAGGGCAGTGTATATCTCCCAGAGCATACACCAGGGCAGTGTATATCTCCCAGAGCATACACCAGGGCAGTGTATATCTCCCAGAGCATACACCAGGGTGCATGATACTCTGAATCAAATATTTCTCTCTAAGTATTAAAGATGTGAGAATCAAAGCGGTCAAAGAAATTATTTCGTGCCGGCCCTCGTTCCCTTGGCACCGGCAGTGACTGACACCTGTAATATTCTGGCACTAAGTACCTTCATAGTACCATGCTTCCCAGAGGAAGTTGAAGGCAGTGTCACCTTCCCCAGGGCAGCATAGAGGCAGTGCCACCTTTCCCAGAGAGGGATAAATGCAGTGCCACCTTCCCAAGAACGGGATGAAGGCAGTGCCTCCTTCCTCAGAGACGGATAGAGACAGTGCCACCTTTCCCAGACCGGGATAGAGGCAGTGTCACCTTCCCTTGAGAGGGATAGAGGCAGTGCCACCTTCCCCAGAGAGGGATAGAGGCAGTGCCACCTTCCCCCAGAGTTGGATAATCAGTGCCACCTTCCCCAGAGAAGGATAGACACGGTGCTATGCTACCCAGAGATGGATAGAGGCTTGGATTCTCGTGGGTAAATCGGATAGTGGCAGATGGTGCCTCCTGACAGGTGGTACCTCCTGATAGGTGGTACCTCCTGGGAGGTGGTGCCTCCTGATAGGTGGTAGCTCCTGACAGGTGGTGCCTCCTGACAGGTGGCTCTGGCGACCATCAAGGGTACTGGTTACCTGTAATTGGATGTCACTTACCTGAGCTCTCACAGTGCCTCGGTTCACCACATAGCCTCTCTCCTGGCACTCTCCTTCTCTTCTTCTTCTTCTTCTTCTTCTTCTTCTTCTTCTTCTTCTTCTTCTTCTTCTTCTTCTTCTTCTCCTCCTCCTCCTCCTCCTGCTCTTCCTCTGGTGGAACTGGTGTCGGACTGCACGCCAGTGATTCTTTACCTCGCGACGATATTTTTACCTCGACGATTTGTCGTATTTTTCACCCCAGTCACCTCTCTCTCTCTCTCTCTCTCTCTCTCTCTCTCTCTCTCTCTCTCTCTCTCTCTCTCTCTCTCTCTCTCTCTCTCTCTCTCTCTCTCTCTCTCTCTCTCTCTCCCCTGGGTAATCATACGCGTCTCTACAAGGTAATACCACCAATCACAGCTCAGTAATGTCAACACTTCTTCCAATCTTTCCCACAATACCTGTCATTTTGGTCTGTATTTCTGTCTGTATACCTCTGTATACAAAGATATATTTCTGTATGTTTCTGCCTGTTTATTGTCTGTGACTATCAGCCTCTGCTACTGTCTGTACGCCAGGGTCTGTATTCTCATGTCTGCATGTCAATATCTGTGTATGTGTCTTTGTATGCATACCTCTATGCCTGTATATACGTCATACATCCGTATGATGTATACACAGCGTTCACTACGCCAATGTATATCGCTTGAAGCCAATGACGTGCAGAGAGAGGGGGGCAAAGGGGCGGTGGACACGGGCATCTAAACTGCGGGGTGATCCAATTAGAGAGGGACATAAGATAGTGATTTGGTGCATACAATCAAGGAGTCTTTGGGGCATACAATCAAGGAGACTTTGGTGCATACAATCAAGGAGTCTTTGGGGCATACAATCAAGGAGACTTTGGGGCATACAATCAAGGAGACTTTGGGGCATACAATCAAGGAGACTTTGGAGCATACAATCAAGGAGACTTTGGGGCATACAATCAAGGAGACTTTGGAGCATACAATCAAGGAGACTTTGGGGCATACAATCAAGGAGACTTTGGAGCATACAATCAAGGAGACTTTGGGGCATACAATCAAGGAGACTTTGGGGCATACAATCAAGGAGACTTTGGAGCATACAATCAAGGAGACTTTGGGGCATACAATCAAGGAGACTTTGGAGCATACAATCAAGGAGACTTTGGGGCATACAATCAAGGAGACTTTGGAGCATACAATCAAGGAGACTTTGGGGCATACAATCAAGGAGACTTTGGGGCATACAATCAAGGAGACTTTGGAGCATACAATCAAGGAGACTTTGGGGCATACAATCAAGGAGACTTTGGAGCATACAATCAAGGAGACTTTGGGGCATACAATCAAGGAGTCTTTGGGGCATACAATCAAGGAGACTTTGGAGCATACAATCAAGGAGACTTTGGGGCATACAATCAAGGAGACTTTGGAGCATACAATCAAGGAGACTTTGGGGCATACAATCAAGGAGACTTTGGAGCATACAATCAAGGAGACTTTGGGGCATACAATCAAGGAGACTTTGGGGCATACAATCAAGGAGACTTTGGAGCATACAATCAAGGAGACTTTGGGGCATACAATCAAGGAGACTTTGGAGCATACAATCAAGGAGACTTTGGGGCATACAATCAAGGAGACTTTGGAGCATACAATCAAGGAGACTTTGGGGCATACAATCAAGGAGACTTTGGGGCATACAATCAAGGAGACTTTGGGGCATACAATCAAGGAGACTTTGGAGCATACAATCAAGGAGACTTTGGGGCATACAATCAAGGAGACTTTGGAGCATACAATCAAGGAGACTTTGGGGCATACAATCAAGGAGACTTTGGAGCATACAATCAAGGAGACTTTGGGGCATACAATCAAGGAGACTTTGGGGCATACAATCAAGGAGACTTTGGAGCATACAATCAAGGAGACTTTGGGGCATACAATCAAGGAGACTTTGGGGCATACAATCAAGGAGACTTTGGAGCATACAATCAAGGAGACTTTGGAGCATACAATCAAGGAGACTTTGGGGCATACAATCAAGGAGACTTTGGAGCATACAATCAAGGAGACTTTGGGGCATACAATCAAGGAGACTTTGGGGCATACAATCAAGGAGACTTTGGAGCATACAATCAAGGAGACTTTGGGGCATACAATCAAGGAGACTTTGGAGCATACAATCAAGGAGACTTTGGGGCATACAATCAAATAGTTGGCCCCGAGCATCACCTGACCTCTGCATGCCAGTATCTGAAGCATCGTTACCTAAACTCAGGCAGTGAATCACCACACAAATGTTGATGTGTTGTATAGAACTAAGATCTTATCTCAGTGTAGATGATAGACGTGCTTGGGCAAAACGTTGCATTCGATAACGTTGCCTTTTACGTTTCGCCGAAAGACGAGAATTTAATCAGCAGCAGGTGGTGGTAGTAGTAGTGGTAGTAGTGTAGTAGTAGTGGTAATAGTAGTAGTACTAGCGGTAATAATAGTAGTAGTGGTTGTAATAATAGTGTAGTAGTAGTGGTATTAGTAGTAGTAGTGGTAGTAGCAGTGGTGGTAGTAGTAGTGGTAGGAGTAGTGGTAATAGTACTGGTAGTAGTAGTAGTAGTGGTAATAGTAGTGGTAGTAATAGTGCTAACAGTGGTAGTAGTAGTGGTAGTAGCAGTAGTAGTGGTAATAGTAGTAGTAGTAGCGGTAATAATAGTAGTAGTGGTTATAATAATAGTGTAGTAATGGTAGTAGTAGTAGTAGTAGTGGTAACAGTAGTGGTAATAGTAGTGGTAGTAGTAGTGGTAGTAGTAGTAATGGTAATAGTAGTGGTAATAGTAGTGGTAGTAGTAGTGGTAATAGTAGTGGCAGTAATAGTGATAACAGTGGTAGTAGTAGTGGTAGTAGCAGTAGTAGTAGTGGTAAAAGTAGTAGTAGTAGCGGTAATAATAGTAGTAGTGGTTATAATAATAGTATAGTAGTAGTAGTGGTAGTAGTAGTAGTAGTAGTGGTAACAGTAGTGGTAATAGTAGTGGTAGCAGTAGTGGTGGTAGTAGTAGGAGGTAGGTAGTGGTATATGGTAGGTGGTGGAGTAGTGGTAATGGTGGTGGTATGGTAAGGTGGTAGTGGTGGTGTAGGTAGGTGGTGGTATGGTGGTGAATAGGTAGGTGGTGGTAGTAATGGTGAAGTGGTGGTACAGTAGTGGTAGGTGGATAGGTGGATGGTGGTAATAGTAGGTGGTGAGTAGTAGTGGTAGTGTATGAGGTAGGTGGTAGTAGTAGGTGGTAAATAGTGGTGGAAGATGTGGTGGTAATGGTAGTAGTAGGTGGTAATGGAGTGGTGTAGTAGTAGGTGGTAGTGGTGGTATAGTGAGGTAGTGGTGGTGGTAGGTAGTGGTGTAGGTAGTGGTAGTAGTATTGGTATGGTGTGGATGTGGTGGTAGTAGTGGTAGTGTGGTAATGGTAGTGGTGGTAGTGGAGTGGTAATGGTAGTGGTGGAGGTAGGAGGTGGCAATAGTAATGGTGAGTAGTAAGGTAATGGTAGTGGTGGTAGTGAGTGGTAATAGTAGGTGGTAGGTGATGTGGTAATAGTAGTGGTGGCAGTAGGTGGTGGAATAGTAGTGGTAGGTAGTAGTGGTAATGGTAGTGGTAGGTGGTAGTGGTGGAATAGTGGTGGAGGCAGTAGTGGCAAGTAGTGAGGTGGTGGTGGTGTTAATGAGGTGGTGGTGAGTAGTGGTGGTGGAATAGGTGGTGGTGGTAGTAGTGGCAATGGTAGTGGTGGTAGGTAGTGGTGGTAGGTAGTGGTATGGTAGTGAGTGGTGGTAATGGTGGTGGTGGTAGTGGAGGTGGTAATGGTAGTGGTGGCAGTGGTGGCCATGTAGTGGTAGTGGTGGTGGTGAAATAGTAGTGGTGGTAGTGGTGGTGGTAGGTGTAGTGGTGAGTGTGGTGGCAATGGTAGTGGAGGTAGTGGAGGTGGTAATAGTAATGGTGGTGTGGTGGTAATAGGTAGTGGTAGGTAGTGGTGGTAATATGGTGGTAGTGTGGTGGTAGTAGGTGGTGGAGTAGTGTGGTAATGGATGGTGGTGGAGGAGGTGGTGGTAAGTAAGGTGGTGGAGGTAGGTAGTGGCAATGGAGTGGAGGTGGTAGAGTAGTGGCAATGGTGGTGGTGGTAGTAGTGGCAATGTAGGTGGTAGTAGGTAGTGGTGAATAGTGGTAGGTAGTGGAGGTGGAATGGAGTGGTAGTAGTAGATGGTGGTAATAGTAGGTGGAGGCAGTGGTGGCAATAGGTAGTGGTGGTGGTAGTGGTATTAGTAGGTGGTGGTAGGTGGTGGCAATAGTATTGGTGGTGGTAGTGGTGAATGGAGTGGTGGTGGTGGTGGTAGTGGTGGTAGGAGGTGGTAGTATAGTGGAGTGGTAGCAGGTGGCAGTGGCAATGGTAGGTGGTAGGTAGTAGTGGTAATAGTAGTGGTAGGTAGTAGGTGGTAATAGTGGTGGTGGAGTGGTAGTGGCAAAGGTGGTGGTAGTAGTAGTGGTGACCAGTAATGGAGGTAGTAGGTGGTATAGTGATGGTGGTAGTAGAGGTGGTAATGGAGGTAGGTAGTGGTGGTAAGTGGAGGTGGTGGTAGGTAAGTGAGTGAAGGTGATAGGTAGGTGATAGTGGTGTGATAGTGGTAGGTGGTAGTGATCAGTGTGGTGGTAAGGTAATGTGGTAGGTAGGTAGTGGTAATAGTAGTGGTGGTAAGTGGAGTGTAGTAGTAGTGGTGGTAGTAGTGGTATGGTAGGTAATAGTAGTGGTGGTAGTGGTATTAGTGGTGGTGGTGGTGGTGGTAGTGGTGTGGTGTGGTGGTAATGTGGTAATGGAGTAGTGGTGGTGGTAGTAATGGTGAATGGTAGTGGTGGTAACGTAGTGGTGGTGGTGAGTGGTAGAGGTGAAGTGGTGTGGAAGGTAGTAGGTAGTGTAGTGGTAGGTGGTGGTAAGTGGTGATAGTGGTGGTAATAGTAGGTGGTGAATGGAGTGGTAATTGGTAGTGGTGGTAGTGGTGGTGGTAGTGAGTGGATGGTAGTGGTGGTGAGTGGTAGTAGTGGTGGTGTAGTGGTGGTGGAGGTAGTGGTAGTAGTGGTGGTGTAGTGGTGGTGAGTAGTGGTAGGTGTGGAGTAGTGGAAGGTGGTGGTGTAGGTGGTAATGGTAATTGGTGGAGTAATAATGGTAATAGTGGAGGTGGTGGTAGTGAGTGGCAATGGTGGAGGTGGTGTGAATAGGTAGGTGGTAGTGGTGGTAATAGTAGTGGTAGTAGGTGGAGGTGGTGTAGTGGTAGGTGGTGGTAGTAGTGGTGGCATAGTGAGTGGTGGCAGTGGTGGCAGTAGTGGTGGTGGTAGGTGGAGTGGTATAGTAGTGGTGGTATTGGTGGTGGTATGTAGTGGTGGTGAGTGAGTGGCAGTAGGTGGTGGTGGTGGTGGTGGTAATGGTGAGTGGTGGTAGGTGGTAATGGTAAGGTGGTGGTAGTAGGTGGTAATGGAGTGGTGGTGGCAGTGGTGGCAATGTGGTGGTAGGTAGTGTGGTGAATGTAGTGGTAGTGAGTGGTAGGTGGCATGAGTGGTGGTAGTAGTGCATGGCAGTGGTAGTAGTATAGTGGTGGTAAGGTAGTATGGTAGTAGGTGGTAGGTAAGTGAGGTAGTGGATGTAGTGGAGGTGGTAATGGTAGGTGGTAGGTAGTGGTGGTAATGGTGGAGTGGTAGTGGTGGTGTAAGGTGTGGTGGTAGTGAGTGGTATAGTGAGTGGTAGGTAGGTAGGTGGTGATAGGTGGAAGGTGGTAGTGGAGTGGTGAGTGGTCAAGGTGGTGGAGGTGGTGGTGGAGTAATGGTGGTGGTGGATGAGTGGAGTGGATAGGTAGGTGGTGGTGGAGTGGAGGTATGTAGTGGTAGTGGTGGTAGGTGGTAATTAGTAGGTGGTGAGTAGGTAGTGGTAATAGGTAATGGTGGTAGTGGTGGTGGAATAGTGGTGGTGTAGTAGGTGGCAATGAGTAGTGGTGGTAGTAGTAGGTAGGTAGTAGTGGTAATGTAGGTGAGGTAGTGGTGGTAATAAGTAGTGGTAGTAGTAGTGGTAATGGTAGTGGTAGTAGTAGGTGGTAATAGTACTAGTAGGTGGTAATAGGTGGTGGTAATAGTAGTAGGTGGTAATAGTAGGTGGTGGTAATAGGTAGTGGTAATAATGGTGGTGGTGGATGGTAGTGGTAATAGTAGTGGTAATAGTAGTGGTAGTAGTAGTGGTAATAGTAGTGGTAGTAGTAGTGGTAATAGTAGTGGTAGTAAATAATTAAAGCCACTTTCACCACCATCATCCCCACCATCATCCCCACCATCTTCCCCAAAATCATCCCCACCATCTTCCTCACCATCATCCCCACCATCATCCCCACCATAATCCCCACCATCATCCCCACCATCTTCCCCACCATCATCCCCGCCATCATCCCCACCATCTTCCCCACCATCATCCCCACCATCATCCCCACCATCATCCCCACCATCATCCCCACCATCACCCCCACCATCATCCCCACCATCTTCCCCAAAATCATCCCCACCATCTTCCCCACCATCATCCCCACTACCATTCCCACCATCATCCCCACCATCTTCCCCACCATCATCCCCACCATCATCCCCACCATCATCCCCACAGTCATCCCCATCATCATCCCCACCATCATCCCCATCACCACCACCATCATCCCCACCATCGTCCCCACCATCATCCCCACCATCTTCCCCACCATCTTCCCCACCATCATCCCCACCATCTTCCTCACCATCATCCCCACCATCATCCCCACCATCATCCCCATCATCATCCCCACCATCATTCCCACCATCATCCCCACCATCATGCCAACCATCTTCCCCACCATCATCCCCACCATCATCCCCACCATCTTCCCCACCATCATCCCCACCATCTTCCCCACCATCATCCCCACCATCATCCCCACCATCTTCCCCACCATCATCCCCACCACCATCCCCACCATCATCCCCACCATCATCCCCACCATCATCCCCGCCATCATCCCCACCATCTTCCCCACCATCATCCCCTCCCCACCATCTTCCTCACCATCATCCCCACCATCATCCCCACCATCTTCCCCACCATCATCCCCACCACCATCCCCACCATCTTCCCCACCATCATCCCCAACATCATCCCCACCATCATCCCCACAGTCATCCCCATCATCATCCCCACCATCATCCCCACCAACACCCCCCACCATCACCCCCACCATCATCCCCACCATCATGCCCACCATCATCCCCACCATCTTCCCCACCATCATCCCCACCATCTTCCCCACCATCATCCCCACCATCATCCCCACCATCTTCCCCACCATCATCCCCACCATCTTCCCCACCATCATCCCCACCATCATCCCCACCATCTTCCCCTCCATCGTCCCCACCATCTTCCCCACCATCTTCCCCACTATCATCCCCACCATCTTCCCCACCATCTTCCCCACCACCATCCCCACCATCTTCCCCTCCATCGTCCCCACCATCTTCCCCACCATCTTCCCCACTATCATCCCCACCATCTTCCCCACCATCAGAAAATTCAGGAGAAATTCAATGACCATAAATGTGAAAATATTTTCAGAATTTACACGGAGCTTCACTTGCAACGCTGCCCCTGCAACACATGTTGAGAGAGCTGCCCCTGCAACACATGTTGAGATGCCCCTGAGACAGCGAGAGTGCCCTGCAACACATGTTGAGAGAGCTGCCCCTGCAACACATGTTGAGAGAGCTGCCCCTGCAACACATGTTGAGAGAGCTGCCCCTGCAACACATGTTGAGAGAGCTGCCCCTGCAACACATGTTGAGAGAGCTGCCCCTGCAACACATGTTGAGAGAGCTGCCCCTGCAACACATGTTGAGAGAGCTGCCCCTGCAACACATGTTGAGAGAGCTGCCCCTGCAACACATGTTGAGAGCTGCTCCTGCAACACATGTTGAGAGAACTGCCCCTGCAACACATGTTGAGCTGCCCCTTGCAACACATGTTGAGAGCTGCCCCTGCAACACATGTTGAGAGAGGCTGCCCCTGCAACACATGTTGAGCTGCCCCTGCAACACATGTTGAGAGAGCTGCCCCTGCAACACATGTTGAGAGAGCTGCCCCTGCAACGCATGTTGAGAGAGCTGCCCCTGCAACACATGTTGAGAGCTGCTCCTGCAACACATTTTGACAGCTGCTCCTGCAATACATGAGAGAGCTGCCCCTGCAACACATGCTGAGAGAGCTGCCCCTGCAACACATGTTGAGAGAGCTGCCCCTGCAACACATGTTGAGAAAGCTGCCCCTGCAACACATGTGAGAGTTGCTCCTGCAACACATGTTGAGAGAGCTGCCCCTGCAACACATGTTGAGAGAGCTGCCCCTGCAACACATGTTGAGAGAGCTGTGCCTGCAACACATGTTGAGAGAGCTGCCCCTGCAACACATATCGAGAGCTGCTCCTGTAACACATGTTGAGAGCTGCTCCTGTAAGACATGAGCTGCTCCTGCAACACATGTTGAGAGCTACTCCTGCAACACATGTTGAGAGCTGCTTCTGCAACACATGTTGAGAGCTGCTCCTGCAACATATGTTGAGAGCTACTCCTGCAACACATGAGAGAGCTCCTGCAACACATGTTGAGAGAGCTGCCCTGGCAAAACATGTTGAGAGAGCTGCCCCTGCAACACATGTTGAGAGAGCCACGCCTGCAACACATGTTGATAGCTGCTCCTGCAACACATGAGAGAGCTGCCCCTGCAACACATGTTGAGAGAGCTGCCCCTGCAACACATATCGACAGCTGCTCCTGCAACACATGTTGAGAGCTGCTCCTGTAAGACATGAGCTGCTCCTGCAACACATGTTGAGAGCTACTCCTGCAACACATGTTGAGAGCTGCCCCTGCAACACATGTTGAGAGCTTCTCCTGGAACACATGTTGAGAGCTACTCCTGCAACACATGAGAGAGCTTCTCCTGCAACACATGTTGAGAGAGCTGCCCCGGCAAAACATGTTGAGAGAGCTGCCCCTGCAACACATGTTGAGAGAGCCGCGCCTGCAACACATGTTGAGAGCTGCTCCTGCAACACATGAGAGATGCCCCTGCAACACATGTTGAGAGAGCTGCCCCTGCAACACATGTTGAGAGAGCTGTGCCTGCAACACATGTTGAGAGCGCTCCTACAACACACGTTGAGAGAGCTGCCCCGAGAACACATGTTGAAAGCTGCTCCTGCAACACATGTTGAGAGCTGCTCCTGCAACACATGAAAGAGCTGCTCCTGCAACACATGTTGAGAGCTGCTTCTGCAACACATGAGAGCTGCTCCTGCAACACATGTTGAGAGAGCTGCCCCTGCAACACATGTTTTGAGCTGCTCCTGCAACACATGAGAGAGCTGCTCCTGCAACACATGTTGAGAGAGCTGCTCCTGCAACACATGTTGAGAGCTGCTCCTGCAACACATGTTGAGAGAGCTGCCCCTGCAACACATGTTGAGAGAGCTGCCCCTGCAACATATGTTGAGAGCTGCCCCTGCAACACATGTTGAGAGAGCTGCCCCTGCAACACATGTTGAGAGAGCTGCCCCTGCAACACATGTTGAGAGAGCTGCTCCTGCAACACATGTTGAGAGAGCTGCCCCTGCAACACATGTTGGGAGAGCTGCCCCTGCAACACATGTTGAGAGCTGCCTCTGCAACACATGTTGAAAGAGCTGCCCCTGCAACACATGTTGAGAGAACTGCCCCTGCAACACATGTTGAGAGAGCTGCTCCTGCAACACATGTTGAGAGAGCTGCCCCTGCAACACATGTTGAGAGCTGCCCCTGTAACACATGTTGAGAGAGCTGCCCTTGCAACACATGTTGAAAGCTGCTTCTACAACACATGTTGAGAGAGCTGCTCCTGCAACACATGTTGAGAGAGCTGCCCCTACAACACATGTTGAGAGCTGTTTCTGCAACACATGTTGAAAGCTGCTTCTACAACACATGTTGAGAGAGCTGTTCCTGCAACACATGTTGAGAGAGCTGCCCCTGCAACACAAGAAGAGAAGCAGAGACTAGAGAGAGATAGACTCGTAAACAGAAGTAGAGAGACAGACTTACACATATACGGCCTCGGTGAAGCACTTGTGTGTGTGTGTGTGTGTGTGTGTGTGTGTGTGTGTGTGTGTGTGTGTGTGTGTGTGTGTGTATGTGTGTGTGTGTGTGTGTGTGTGTGTGTGTGTGTGTGTGTGTGTGTGTGTGTGTGTATATGTGTGTGTGTGTATGTGTGTGTGTGTGTTAGAGAAGACAGTCACAGTACCTTGCGCTGCTACACAGTCTGCGGCCTCCACTCTCACTTTCCTTTACCTGAAAAAAATGTAAATGCCTCATCAGGAGCTTGGAAGGAGCCAGGAGCTAGGACTCAGTCCCTGCAACCACACATAGGTGAGTATACGCACACACACTATATATATATTTTTTATTTTTTTTTTCTATCACACCGGCCGATTCCCACCAAGGCAGGATGGCCCGAAAAAGAAAAACTTTCACCATCATTCACTCCATCACTGTCTTGCCAGAAGGGTGTTTTACACTACAGTTTTTAAACTGCAACATTAACACCCCTCCTTCAGAGTGCAGGCACTGTACTTCCCATCTCCAGGACTCAAGTCCGGCCTGCCGGTTTCCCTGAATCCCTTCATAAATGTTACTTTGCTCACACTCCAACAGCACGTCAAGTATTAAAAACCATTTGTCTCCATTCACTCCTATCAAACACGCTCACGCATGCCTGCTGGAAGTCCAAGCCCCTCGCATACAAAACCTCCTTTACCCCCTCCCTCCAACCCTTCCTAGGCCGACCCCTACCCCGCCTTCCTTCCACTACAGACTGATACACTCTTGAAGTCATTCTGTTTCGCTCCATTCTCTCTACATGTCCGAACCACCTCAACAACCCTTCCTCAGCCCTCTGGACAACAGTTTTGGTAATCCCGCACCTCCTCCTAACTTCCAAACTACGAATTCTCTGCATTATATTCACACCACACATTGCCCTCAGACATGACATCTCCACTGCCTCCAGCCTTCTCCTCGCTGCAACATTCATCACCCACATTCATCATCTCCACAGACTCCAAAGTGCACCACTCACTCTTTTTCCCTCATCAATTCTATGATTCACCTCATCTTTCATAGACCCATCCGCTGACACGTCCACTCCCAAATATCTGAATACGTTCACCTCCTCCATACTCTCTCCCTCCAATCTGATATTCAATCTTTCATCACCTAATCTTTTTGTTATCCTCATAACCTTACTCTTTCCTGTATTCACCTTTAATTTTCTTCTTTTGCACACCCTACCAAATTCATCCACCAATCTCTGCAACTTCTCTTCAGAATCTCCCAAGAGCACAGTGTCATCAGCAAAGAGCAGCTGTGACAACTCCCACTTTGTGTGTGATTCTTTATCTTTTAACTCCACGCCTCTTGCCAAGACCCTCGCATTTACTTCTCTTACAACCCCATCTATAAATATATTAAACAACCACGGTGACATCACACATCCTTGTCTAAGGCCTACTTTTACTGGGAAAAAATTTCCCTCTTTCCTACATACTCTAACTTGAGCCTCACTATCCTCGTAAAAACTCTTCACTGCTTTCAGTAACCTACCTCCTACACCATACACTTACAACATCTGCCACATTGCCCCCCTATCCACCCTGTCATACGCCTTTTCCAAATCCATAAATGCCACAAAGACCTCTTTAGCCTTATCTAAATACTGTTCACTTATATGTTTCACTGTAAACACCTGGTCCACACACCCCCTACCTTTCCTAAAGCCTCCTTGTTCATCTGCTATCCTATTCTCCGTCTTACTCTTAATTCTTTCAATTATAACTCTACCATACACTTTACCAGGTACACTCAACAGACTTATCCCCCTATAATTTTTGCACTCTCTTTTGTCCCCTTTGCCTTTATACAAAGGAACTATGCATGCTCTCTGCCAATCCCTAGGTACCTTACCCTCTTCCATACATTTATTAAATAATTGCACCAACCATATATATATATATATATATATATATATATATATATATATATATATATATATATATATATATATATATGGAGTTAAAAGATAAAGAATCACACACAAAGTGGGAGTTGTCACAGCTGCTCTTTGCTGATGACACTGTGCTCTTGGGAGATTCTGAAGAGAAGTTGCAGAGATTGGTGGATGAATTTGGTAGGGTGTGCAAAAGAAGAAAATTAAAGGTGAATACAGGAAAGAGTAAGGTTATGAGGATAACAAAAAGATTAGGTGATGAAAGATTGAATATCAGATTGGAGGGAGAGAGTATGGAGGAGGTGAACGTATTCAGATATTTGGGAGTGGACGTGTCAGCGGATGGGTCTATGAAAGATGAGGTGAATCATAGAATTGATGAGGGAAAAAGAGTGAGTGGTGCACTTAGGAGTCTGTGGAGACAAAGAACTTTGTCCTTGGAGGCAAAGAGGGGAATGTATGAGAGTATAGTTTTACAATGCTCTTATATGGGTGTGAAGCGTGGG
>NC_091295.1:48581692-48611330 GCF_038502225.1 Cherax quadricarinatus
CCACAGGTACATTACAGGTACACCACAGGTACATTACAGGTACACCACAGGTACTCATATATGGTTCCTGGGAGAGAGGGAAGTATTATGTAGCATTAAATGGATTCTGTTACAATGATCTGTTACAATGACCTGTTACAATGACCTGTTACAATGATCTGTTACAATGACCTGTTACAATGATCTGTTACAATGATCTGTTACAATGATCTGTTACAATGATCTGTTACAATGACCTGTTACAATGATCTGTTACAATGATCTGTTACAATGATCTGTTACAATGATCTGTTACAATGACCTGTTACAATGATCTGTTACAATGACCTGTTACAATGATCTGTTACAATGATTTGTTACAATGATCTGTTACAATGACCTGTTACAATGATCTGTTACAATGACCTGTTACAATGACCTGTTACAATGATCTGTTACAATGATGTTACAATGACCTGGGAAATAATAGAGACTGTACTAACGTGAAGTACGGTTACAGTCAGCAGTTCACTGTACGTGTACTGTAAGCCTCCAGTGCGGATCTTTCTCCACTGGTTTCAGAAGAGGCTTCTCCCTCTGAAATGGATCACCTTCCTGCCGGCTCAGTGTCTGAACCTCCTCTCTTCTATCCCTTCCTCCTCCTCTTCCTCTTCAATCCATCCTCTTTTCTCCTCCCCTCCCCCACACATCATCTTCCCTCCCCACTCTTCATCCTCTTACCGCCTCCTCTTCCTCTCAGCACTTCCACTTTAAGTCATCACATTCATCAGTAACCCATCACCTCTTACACAGAGGATCATCAATCTTACATCAATACATTGATTCCTTATATTACAGACGACATTGATGTTGTTGGCTATATTAACGAGGCATCAATCCACCAAGCAACTTAGCACTGACCTTCAGGTTGATTAAGGTGTTCTGGAGAATAATATTACTGAGACAATGACCCTTAACAAGGTATCAGAGGGAGATGTGTGTGTGTAGGGTGACTGTGGCAGGGTGTGAGTAGGGTGACTGTGGCAGGGTGTGAGTAGGGTGACTGTGGCAGGGTGTGAGTAGGGTGACTGTGGCAGGGTGTGAGTAGGGTGACTGTGGCAGGGTGTGAGTAGGGTGACTGTGGCAGGGTGTGAGTAGGGTGACTGTGGCAGGGTGTGAGTAGGGTGACTGTGGCAGGGAGTGAGTAGGGTGACTGTGGCATGGTGTGAGCAGGGTGACTGTGGCACGGTGTGAGTAGGGTGACTGTGGCAGGGTGTGAGTAGGGTGACTGTGGCATGGTGTGAGCAGGGTGACTGTGGCACGGTGTGAGTAGGGTGACTGTGGCAGGGTGTGAGTAGGGTAACTCACCTGCCTCAGCTAGGACAAATCTTGCCACCTACACACTAACTCACCTGCCTCAGCTAGGGCAAGTCTTGCCACCTACACACTGACCTGCCTCAGCTAGGGCAAGTCTTGCCGCCTACACACTGACTCACCTGCCTCAGCTAGGGCAAGTCCTGCCACTTACACACTCACCTGCCTCAGCTGGGACAAGTCTTGCCACCTACACACTGACTCACCTGCCTCAGCTAGGGCAAGTCTTGCCGCCTACACACTGACTCACCTGCCTCAGCTAGGGCAAGTCTTGCCGCCTACACACTGACTCACCTGCCTCAGCTAGGGCAAGTCTTGCCACCTACACACTGACTCACCTGCCTCAGCTAGGGCAAGTCTTGCCACCTACACACTGACTCACCTGCCTCAGCTAGGGCAAGTCTTGCCACCTACACACTGACTCACCTGCCTCAGCTAGGGCAAGTCTTGCCACTTACACACTCACCTGCCTCAGCTAGGACAAGTCTTGCCACCTACACACTGACTCACCTGCCTCAGCTAGGGCAAGTCTTGCCGCCTACACACTCACCTGCCTCAGCTAGGGCAAGTCTTGCCACCTACACACTGACTCACCTGCCTCAGCTAGGGCAAGTCTTGCCACTTACACACTCACCTGCCTCAGCTAGGACAAGTCTTGCCACCTACACACTGACTCACCTGCCTCAGCTAGGGCAAGTCTTGCCGCCTACTCACTCACCTGCCTCAGCTAGGGCAAGTCTTGCCACCTACACACTGACTCACCTGCCTCAGCTAGGGCAAGTCTTGCCACCTACACACTGACTCACCTGCCTCAGCTAGGGCAAGTCTTGCCACCTACACACTGACTCACCTGCCTCAGCTAGGGCAAGTCTTGCCACCTACACACTGACTCACCTGCCTCAGCTAGAGCAAGTCTTGCCACCTACATAATAGGAACTTGCCAAGAAAATTCGGGTGATGGGACTGGGTCAGAGGTCGACCTTGCTAGACCACAAATCTCACCCCAGTGTTGTTACAAATTTATATGTGAACAACGAGACAGTAGAACCAGTGGCTGCAGTTCAGCTGTCTTCCTGCCTCAACACTGTGTAGCCAGTGTTGTTAGTGCAACACTGCCTAGCCAGTGTTGTTAGTGCAACACTGCTTAGCCAGTGTTGTTAGTGCAACACTGCTTAGCCAGTGTTGTTAGTGCAACACTGCCTAGCCAGTGTTGTTAGTGCAACACTGCTTAGCCAGTGTTGTTAGTGCAACACTGCTTAGCCAGTGTTGTTAGCGCAGCACTGCCCAGCCAGTGTTGTTAGTGCAACACTGCCTAGCCACTGTTGTTAGTGCAATATTGCCTAGAAAGTGTTGTTAGTGCAACACTGCCTAGCCAGTGTTGTTAGTGCAACACTGCCTAGCCAGTGTTGTTAGTGCAATATTGCCTAGAAATTGTTGTTAGTGCAACACTGCCTAGCCAGTGTTGTTAGTGCAACACTGCCTAGCCAGTGTTGTTAGTGCAACACTGCCTAGCTAGTGTCGTTAGTGCAACACTGCCTAGCCAGTGTTAGTGCAATATTGCCTATCCAGTGTTCTTAGTGCAACACTGCCTAGCCAGTGTTGTTAGTGCAACACAGCCTAGCCAGTGTTGTTAGGGCAACACTGCCTAGCCAGTGTTGTTAGTGCAATATTGCCTAGCCAGTGTTGGTAGTGCAACACTGCCTAGCCAGTGTTGTTAGTGCAATAATGACTAGCCAGTGTTGTTAGTGCAACACTCCCTAGCCAGTGTTGTTAGTGCAATATTGCCTAGCCAGTGTTGTTAGTGCAACACTGCCTAGCCAGTGTTGTTAGTGCAATATTGCCTAGCCAGTGTTGTTAGTGCAACACTGCCTAGCCAGTGTTGTTAATGCAAAACTGCCTAAGCATTGTTGTTAGTGCAACACTGCCTAGCCAGTATTGTTAGTGCAACACTGCCTAGCCAGTGTTGTTAGTGAAACACTGCCTAGCCAGTGTTGTTAGTGCAACACTGCCTAGCCAGTGGTGTTAGTGCAACACTGCCTAACCAGTGTTGTTAGTGCAACACTGCCTAGCCAGTGTTGTTAGTGCAACACTCCCAATCCAGTGTTGTTAGTGCAACACTCCCAATCCAGTGTTGTTAGTGCAACACTGAGTAGCCAGTGTTGTTATTGCAACACTGCCTAGCCAGTGTTGTTAGTGCAACACTGCCAAGCCAGTGTTAGTGCAACACTGCCAAGACAGTGTTGTTAGTGCAACACTGCCTAGTCAATGCTGTTAGTGCAACACTGCCTAGCCAGTGTTAGTGCAACACTGCCTAGCCAGTGTTGTTAGTGCAAAACTGCCTAAGCATTGTTGTTAGTGCAACACTGCCTAGCCAGTGTTAGTGCAACACTGCCTAGCCAGTATTGTTAGTGCAACACTGCCTAGCCAGTGTTAGTGCAACACTGCCCAGCCAGTGTTGTTAGTGCAACACTGCCTAGCCAGTATTGTTAGTGCAACACTGCCTAGCCAGTGTTGTTAGTGCAACACTGCCTAGCCAGTGTTAGTGCAACACTGCCTAGCCAGTGTTGTTAGTGCAACACTGCCTAGCCAGTGGTGTTAGTGCAACACTGCCTAGCCAGTGTTGTTAGTGCAACACTGCCTAGCCAGTGTTGTTAGTGCAACACTTCCAATCCAGTGTTGCTAGTGCAACACTGCCAAGCCAGTGTTAGTGCAACACTGCCAAGCAAGTGTTGTTAGTGCAACACTGCCTAGTCAATGTTGTTATTGCAACACTGCCTAGCCAGTGTTAGTGCAACACTGCCTAGCCAGTGTTGTTAGTGCAACACTGCCTAGGCAGTGTTGTTAGTGCAACACTGCCTAGCCAGTGTTGTTAGTGCAACACTGCCTAGTCAGTGTTGTTAGTGCAACACTGCCTAGCCAGTGTTGTTAATGCAACACTGCCTAGCCAGTGTCGTTAGTGCAACACTGCCTAGCCAGTGTTGTTAGTGCAAAACTGCCTAAGCATTGTTGTTAGTGCAACACTGCCTAGCCAGTATTGTTAGTGCAACACTGCCTAGCCAGTGTTGTTAGTGCAACATTGCCTAGCCAGTGTTGTTAGTGCAACACTGCCTAGCCAGTGTTGTTAGTGCAACACTGCCTAGCCAGTGGTGTTAGTGCAACACTGCCTAGCCAGTGTTATTATTGCAACACTGCCTAGCCAGTGTTGTTAGTGCAACACTCCCAATCCAGTGTTGTTAGTGCAATACTGCCTAGCCAGTATTGTTACTGCAACACTGCCTAGCCAGTGTTGCTAGTGCAACACTGCCTAGTCAATGTTGTTAGTGCAACACTGCCTAGCCAGTGTTAGTGCAACACTGCCTAGCCAGTGTTGTTAGTGCAAAACTGCCTAAGCATTGTCGTTAGTGCAACACTGCCTAGACAGTGTTAGTGCAACACTGCCTAGCCAGTGTTGTTAGTGCAACACTGCCTAACCAGTGTTGTTAGTGCAACACTGCCTAGCCAGTGTTGTTAGTGCAACACTGCTTAGCCAGTGTTGTTAGTGCAACACTCCCAATCCAGTGTTTTTAGTGCAACACTGCCTAGCCAGTGTTGTTATTGCAACACTGCCTAGCAGTGTTGCTAGTGCAACACTGCCAAGCCAGTGTTAGTGCAACACTGCCAAGCCAGTGTTGTTAGTGCAACACTGCCTAGTCAATTTTGTTAGTGCAACACTGCCTAGCCAGTGTTAGTGCAACACTGCCTAGCCAGTGTTGTTAGTGCAACACTGCCTAGCCAGTGTTGTTAGTGCAACACTGCCTAGTCAGTGTTGTTAGTGCAACACTGCCTAGCCAGTGTTGTTAATGCAATATTGCCTAGCCAGTGTTGTTAGTGCAAAACTGCCTAAGCATTGTTAGTGCAACACTGCCTAGCCAGAGTTGTTAGTGCAAAACTGCCTAAGCATTGTTAGTGCAACACTGCCTAGCCAGTGTTGTTAGTGCAACACTGCCTAGCCAGTGTTGTTAGTGCAACACTGCCTAGCCAGTGTTGTTAGTGTAACACTGCCTAGCCAGTGTTAGTGAAACTCTCCCAATCCAGTGTTGTTAGTGCAACACTGCCTAGCCAGTGTTGTTATTGCAACACTGCCTAGCCAGTGTAGCTAGTGCAACACTGCCAAGCCAGTGTTAGTGCAACACTGCCATGCCAGTGTTGTTAGTGCAACACTGCGTAGCCAGTGTTGTTAGTGCAACACTGCCTAGCCAGTGTTGTTAGTGCAACACTGCCTAGCCAGTGTTGTTAGTACAACACTGCCTAGCCAGTGTTAGTGAAACACTGCCTAGCCAGTGTTGTTAGTGCAACACTGCGTAGCCAGTGTTGTTAGTGCAACACTGCCTAGCCAGTGTTGTTAGTGCAACACTGCCTAGCCAGTGTTGTTAGTACAACACTGCCTAGCCAGTGTTAGTGAAACACTTCCTAGCCAGTGTTGTTAGTACAACACTGCCTAGCCAGTGTTAGTGCAACACTGCCTAGCCAGTGTTGTTAGTGCAACACTGCCTAGCCAGTGTTGTTAGTGCAACACTGCCTAGCCAGCGTTGTTAGTACAACACTGCCTAGCCAGTGTTAGTGAAACACTGTCTAGCCAGTGTTGTTGGTGCAACACTGCCTAGCCAGTGTTGTTAGTGCAACACTGCCTAGCCAGTGTTGTTAGTGCAACACTGCCTAGCCAGTGTTGTTAGTGCAACACTGCCTAGCCAGCGTTGTTAGTACAACACTGCCTAGCCAGTGTTGTTAGTGCAACACTGCCTAGCCAGTGTTGTTAGTGCAACACTGCCTAGCCAGTGTTGTTAGTGCAACACTCCTAAGCCAGTGTTGTTAGTGCAACACTGCCTAGCCAGTGTTATTGCAACACTGCCTAACCAGTGTTGCTAGTTCAACACTGCCAAGCCAGTGTTAGTGCAACACGGCCAAGCCAGTTTTGTTAGTGCAACACTGCCTAGCAAGTGTTGTTAGTGCAACATTGCCTAGCCAGTGTTAGTGCAACACTGCCTAGCCAGTGTTAGTGCAACACTGCCTAGCCAGTGTTAGTGCAACACTGCCTAGCCAGTGTTAGTGCAACACTGCCTAGCCAGTGTCGCCTAGCCAGTGTTGTTAGTGCAACACTGCCTAGCCAGTGTTGTTAGGGCAACACTGCCTAGCCAGTGTTGTTAGTGCAACACTGCCTAGCCAGTGTTGTTAGTGCAATATTGCCTACCCAGTGTTGTTAGTGCAATATTGCCTAGCCAGTGTTGTTAGTGCAACACCGCCTAGCCAGTGTTGTTAGTGCAATATTGCCTAGCCAGTGTTGTTAATGCAACACTGCCTAGCCAGTGTTGTTAGTGCAACACTGCCTAGACAGTGTTGTTAGTGCAACACTGCCTAGCCAGTGTTGTTAGTGCAATATTGCCTAGCCAGTGTTGTTAGCGCATCAGTCTAGCCAAAAAATAAGACTCTTGTGCAACATTCGCGAATCTTTATTATGGAAACGTTTCCCCATTGAGCGGCTTCGTCGGTCCAGTGCAGAGAAGAACGGTGGAAGATGAGCAGGAGAATAAGGTAATCAGTCCCTCATCCTGGAGTCGATGGCTTCAGTCCATCAGTCACATCTGTGGGACTGATCACCTCACCTTCAGCTCTCCACTGCTTCAGTAAACGTCCCATTCATACTCATTTTCCTAAACGTCCTCAAAATATTTTGCCTAAATTTTCCCCAGACATCGCTACGGCAGTGTTCCCCCGTGTTGACGATTGTGGCGGAGAGGCAAGTGTGGCTGAGTACGAGGTATTTACAGTGTGGTGAACCAGGTTAGTTGTTGACCCGGTGAGTTATGGTCTCTGCATGTTGGATTATGTATGTGTTGAAATGAAGATGATTATTATTATTATTATTATTATTATTATTATTATTATTATTATTATTATTATTATTATTATTATTATTATAGTCAGAGTTCATACTCTAGTTAATTATATTTAAATCAGACACAGACCGTCTTAATGAGGACCAGTGGTGGTACTGTAACACTGGTTAGACAGTGTTGCAGTACCACCACTGAAGTATAAAAAGAGAGAAGATGGAAGAGAAGAAGAGGTAGATGATAGAGAGACAGGGAGAGAAGTGTAAGAGGAGAGGAAGATGAAGAAGATAAAGGAAGAAATGTGAGTGTGACACAAAGGGAAAACTCAGCAATAAAGATAGGGAATGCGAGAAGGAAAAAAAGTGGTGAGAGAGAGAGAGAGAGAGAGAGAGAGAGAGAGAGAGAGAGAGAGAGAGAGAGAGATGACGCTGCTCCCCAGTAACTTCGGACTGGCGTTTAAAGTGGAGATGTACACGTCAGTGCGTCGCTGTGCGTCGATGCACAACGGAATACTTTCGACGCATCAGTCAAGTTGCAAGATGTTGCAGAATATTGCTGGTGCAGGAGGACCTGCAGGTATCCTAGGTGATTATCCCTTAATACTCCAATAGTCCTATCTCCCTCCCTCCCTCCTTCCTTCCTTCTCTCCCTACCTTCCCAACTCCCTCCTTACCTTCCTACCTTCTTTCGCTCCCTACCTTCCTCACTCCCTTCTTACCTCCCTCCTTCCTTCACTCCCTACCTTCCTCACTCCCTTCTTACCTCCCTCCTTCCTTCACTCCCTACCTTCCTCAGTCCCTTCTTACCTCCCTCCTTCCTTCACTCCCTACCTTCCTCACTCCCTTCTTACCTCCCTCCTTCCTTCACTCCCTACCTTCCTCACTCCCTTCTTACCTCCCTCCTTCCTTCACTCCCTACCTTCCTCACTCCCTTCTTACCTCCCTCCTTCCTTCACTTCCTACCTTCCTCACTCCCTTCTTACCTCCCTCTTTCCTTCACTCCCTACCTTCCACACGTCCCTACCTTCCTTCACTCCCTACCTTCCACACTCCCTCCCTCCCCTATCATCTTTCTTGACCTCCTCTTGTAATCCCTCAGTGAGAGGCTTCTCTATGTACCTTCTACATCTCTTCATCCGTCTACTTTTCCTCCTCCTTCTGTCCTACTCCTCTTCCTCACCAAAACAAGAGTAAGGAATCAGACTTTATATATATATATATATATATATATATATATATATATATATATATATATATATATATATATATATATATATATATATGTCGTGCTGAATAGGTAAAATTGGCCAGTTAGCAATAACTCGTTTAAAATTAAGTCCTTTCTAAATTTTTCTCTTAGTCCTTAAATATATCTTTTTTATATTTATGTTAATGTAAAAATCAATTTTGTACCAAAAGAACCTTAGAAAACTTACCTGACATTATATTATAAAGTGCAATTTATTTTAGCCTAATCCAACTTATTATATTTTATATAAGTTTACAACAATTTAATAATAAACAAACAATGAAAAATATTTTTTTCGTTAGCGTCAGAATGATTTTTGTGAAATTATTGCATTCACAAATTTTCGCTTGCCTTATTCAGCAAGAAGAGCGTTGCTATTTAAGCCAAAATCGCAAGTTTTACCTGTTCGGCACGACATATATATTGAGGTGGAGTGACTCGCACAGTGAGGACACTGTAAGACTGAAAGTTGTAAATACAGACATGGACATGACTACATGTCGTCACCTGTATAAAGTCATGTCATCACACACACACACACACACACACACACGCGCGCGCGCGCGCTCCTCACCACTTTCACTCTCCTATACACGAGTGACAGTGAACAAGAGTGCGTGTTTACGCAATTAACCCGCCGCTACGCACCTCCACTCCTGCCTCTCTCTCTCTCTCTCTCTCTCTCTCTCTCTCTTTTACACAGGGTTTGACAAGGTTAAGGATCCCTAGCTTTATTGACAAGCTATTTACAGGTTAAGGATTCCTAACTTTATTGGCAAGCTAAGAGCTGTTACCTACATCAGCTCATTTGAAAGCATTTTTATTGTTATGAGACATACAAGTAGGGAACAGGATGAAGTTGGAGCCATCTGTGGGCCAGCATTTTCATTTGATCAACTGACTTTATCTCGTTGACATCATTATGCTGTACGAATGTGTTCCATACTCGAGTCATCCTGGGTATGTATGATCTCAGATGGAGTGAAGTTCCGGAGAAGGGTACAGCCAGAGTGAAGTTGCTGCTTTCTGCCCGTCTTGTGGCATAAAAGCTTGCTTCACGCTGTCCTCGAAGTGGATCCAAGTGTGGTATTTTGACAATATTGGTCTTGTACATAACAGTAAGGCCACCCACATCCCTCCTATGTTGAAGGCTCTGCTGAAATGACAGATCTATCCAGGATGGGTCCAGGCGAGAGATGAGACGTCTTGCTCTGTTCTCTACTCTGTCAAGCAGTCGCAGATGAGAGGGGGGCAGGCAAACCAAGAAAGTGGAGCATACTCAAGGTGTGAGCGTACTTGCGCCTCGTAGAGGATCTTGCAACCCCTACTGTCAAGCAGATGCGAGATACGGCGAAGTGCTGTAAGCTTCCTGGCTGCCTTGTTTGCAAGATTTACAACATGGTTCTTCATGTTAGTTTGGAGTCAAATTTCACCCCAAGGATATCAACTTCTTCTCCAGGTGCCAACACCCTCCCATTCATCCTTACTACTGCACCAGCATTACCATCATGGTGCCTAGAGACGATCATCATTTGCGTTTTCTCAGGTGCAAATGTTACTTGCCATCTATTTCCCCAAGCTGATATAGCTCTCAGCTGGTGATTGATGTAGCTTAGAGCAGCTGGCATTTCTCTTGGATAAGTGAATGTCAGTGTACAGTCGTCTGCATATGCATGTGATTCTGGGATGAGATGAAGAAGGTCGTTGAAGTAGACATTTCATAACAATGGACCCAGCACGCTTCCTTGTGGAACACTGCCCCAATAGGATGTCTTGCTGATTCCGCTCCATTGAGAACTACACTTAGAGATCTACCATGAAGGTAATCACTGAGGAGACATAGCGTAGAGCCTGCAATTCCCAGTGCTTGAAGTTTTGCTAAGAGGCCCTGGTGCCACACCCGGTCGAAAGCGCCAGCAATGTCCAGTGCTACCACACAGCTGACTTTGGATTCATCCAGTGACTGGTGCCACTTAGTGGAGAGGTTTAACAACAGATTAGCAGCAGAGTAACCTTTCCTGAAGCCATATTGACGATCACAAAGTAGTGAGTGGTAGTCAAAAAACTCTGTCATTTGTCTTGAGATTATTGTCTCAAGGATCTTACCAGTGATTGACAGGAGTGACACTGGTCTGTAGTTGCTGATTTCTGCTCTGCTCTTCTTTTTGTGAACAGGGACTACATTTGCCTCTTTCCATAGAGAGGGCCATTTACACTGTACTAGGCAGTGCTGAAAGATGCGAGTTAGAGGTGCTGCTAGCTGGTCTGCACATCTTCTCAACAATCTTGGGCTCAACTTCTCTGGGCCCACAGCTTTTTCTTGGTCAAGCGATTTAAGAAGGAAATGCACCTCCTCCTGCCTTATTGTCACCACTGACAGTTTTGACACAGTTCTTGCAGCTAGCCAAGGAGGGTCCCTTGCTGGATCAGGAACTTGCATTTTCGTAGCAAAGTGTTCAGCAAAGAGGTCCGCCTTCTCTTGACTACTAGTAGAGGTGGTCCCATCCTGTCGATTTAGAGGTGGAATGAGCTCATCAGGCAGATAACCTTGTCTGTCCTTGACCAGGGACCACCAGGTTTTGGAGCCTACCCTACCTGATGCTAGCTTTCTTTTAGTGTCCACCTCCCATTTAGCAATGGCCCACTTTTGAACGTCACCCATATGCCTACAGGCTTGCGTGTGCAAGTTTCTGTTATAGGTGGTAGGATGTCTCTTATACCTTCGCCATGCTTTGTACTTAGTAGTAGCAGCTTCTCTACAACGAAAGCCAAACCAAGGCTGATATGTAGGCTTCGTCACATATTGCCGGTGAGGAATGTGTTCTTGTTGTAGATTAAGGATGTGTCCAGTGAAGGCTTTCACTTGGTTGTCAACATCCCCTTGGAGAAGAGCATTCCAATCGGTGGTGGCGAGCTCAGAGCGAAGGGCTGGCCAATTACCTCTTTCCCATAGCCAAGTTGTGCGTGTGGACTCCTCACCTCGTTCTGTTGGGATCTTAAGTGTCGTAAAAACAGCCTTGTGGTCAGACGATCCAACGGAGCCGAGGGGTTGACAAGTGACTATGCCTTCTGCCAGATCACTCACTAGTGGGTCAAGGGAGGAGCCAGAGATATGAGTAGGGAAATCAACAAAGTTTCTCATGTCAAACACTGCAAGAAGGTCATCAAAGTCCCTCTGTATAAGGTGCTGGTTGAGGTCACTAACAATTATAATATGTTGACAGTTGTGTTGTAGCAGAAGGGAGTCAATATTTTCCATTAGGAAGTTGATGGGGTCTGCATGTTGCCACTGAGGTCTGTACATTGCACATGCTAGTACAGAGGTACTAGTGTTTATACAGAGCTTGAAGAACATCATTTCAATATGTGTAGGGGTGGCAACATCAATGTGCTGGGCATGAACACTTTTAGAGAAGCACACAGCAACACCTCCTCCTTGCCCTTGCCTGTCTCTTCTCATCCATGAGGTGTAGCCAGCAATTCTTGCAAAATTTTCTGGAGTCCTGTCATCCAAAAATGTTTCAACAACAGCTATCATGTCGGGACGTCGAGTGTTCACAAAACTATGTGCGAGCTCTCCAACATTAGTAATGAAACCTCTAATGTTGCCCGACAGGATGTTGATAGACGGGCTCCTCATGATGAAGTGGTCAGCTTGAGGTGGTGGGTGTGTAGGGCATGTAAGGTGCCTGCCCTTGAGAGAGGTAGGGTACTGAGGCAGCTGCAGGGATATAGGTCTGTGGTCTTGTATAAGGCACAATACCACCTGCTGGGCTGGGATAGGAGTAGCTAAGTGGGTGACGTGTGAGTTTGTTCACCAATTCAGAGATCCTGCTGGTTTGTTCTGAGAACAGGTCTCTAAACAGGTGGCCCTGTCTGTCAAGTTTCTTTTTCTTCCGACACTGGTCCTCCTGATGTCCTTTCTTGTAGCAGTAATTGCACCTGGTATCTCGCAGGCAGTTGTTGGCAGTGTGCCCCTTCCGGTGACAGCGAGAGCACAGCCTAGGTGCCTGGGAGGGTGGACTAGGATTTGTTGCACCTCCTGTGCACCTCCTGTGCACCTCCTGTGCACCTCCTGTGCACCTCTCTCTCTCTCTCTCTCTCTCTCTCTCTCTCTCTCTCTCTCTCTCTCTCTCTCTCTCACTCTCACTTCTTGAAGGCAGCAAAGAAAGTGATTTACATTTTTACACCTTAAAAAATCTTAAATTTTCTTTTTCCCTCAGAGATTTAAATTTATAGTAGACGACTCTTGGTAGGAAGGGAAGGAAGGGAAGGAGGGAGGGAAGGAGGGAGGAAGGAAGGGAAGGACGGATAAAGGGAAGGAGGGAGGAAGGGAAGGAAGGAGGGAAGGAAGGAGAGGAGGAAGGAAAGGAGGAAGGAGGGATGAAGGGAATGAGGGAGGAAGGGAAGGAGGAAGGAAGGAGGGAAGGAAGGAGGGAGGGAAGGGGGGAGGGAGGGAGGGAAGGAAGAAGGTAGGGAAGGGAAGGAGGAAGGAAGGAGGGAGGAAGGAAGGGAAGGAGGGATAAAGGGAAGGAGGGAGGAAGGGAAGGAAGGAGGGAGGGAAGGAAAGGAGGAAGGAGGGATGAAGGGAATGAGGGAGGAAGGGAAGGAGGAAGGAAGGAGGGAAGGAAGGAGGGAGGGAGGAAGGGAAGGAAGAAGGGAGGGAAGGGAAGGAGGAAGGAAGGGAAGGAGAAAGGAAAGGAAGGAAGGGAAGGAGGAAGGAGGGGAAGGAGAGAGGGAAGGGAAGGAGGAAGGAAGGGAAATAGGGAGGAAGGAGCTAGGGAAGGGAAGGAGGGAGCAAGGGAAGGAGGAAGGAAGGCAAGGAGGAAGGGAAGGAGGGAGGAAGGGAAGGAGGAAGGAAGGGAAGGAGGAAGGAAGGGAAGGAGGGAGGAAGGAAGGGAAGGAGGAAGGGAAGGAGGGAGGGAGGAAGGGAAGGAGCTATGGAAGGTAAGGAAGGGAGAGGGAGGAAGGGCAGGAGGAAGGAAGGGAAGGAGGGAGGGAAGAGAAGGGAAGGAGGGAGGAAGGGAAGGAGGGAGGGAAGGGAAGGAGGAAGGAAGGGAAGGAGGGAGGAAGGCACGGAGGGAGGAAGGGAAGGAGGAAGGAAGGGAAGGAGTTAGAGAAGGGAAGGAGGAAGGGAAGGGAAGGAGGGAAGGAACGGAAGGAGGGAGGAAGGGAAGGAGGGAGGGAAGGGAAGGAAGGGAAGGAGGGAGGGAAGAGAAGGGAAGGAGGGAGGAAGGGAAGGAGGGAGGGAAGGGAAGGAGGAAGGAAGGGAAGGAGGGAGGAAGGGAAGGAGGAAGGAAGGGAAGGAGTTAGAGAAGGGAAGGGAAGGAGGGAAGGAAGGGAAGGAGGGAGGAAGGGAAGGAGGGAGGGAAGGGAAGGAAGGGAAGGAGGGAGGAAAGGAAGGAAGAAAAGGAGGAAGGAAGGGAAGGGAAGGTGAAAGGAAAGGGAAGGGAAGGAGGGAAGGAAGGGAAGGAGGGAGGTATGGAAGGAGGGAGGAAGGGAAGGATGAAGGAAGGGAAGGAGGAAGGAAGGGGAGGGAGGAAGGGAAGTAGGAAGGAAGGGAAGGAGGAAGGGAAGGGAAGGAGGGAAGGAAGGAGGAAGTAAGGTAAGGAGGAAGGGAAGGAGGGAGGGAAGGAGGGAAGGAAGGGAGGGAAGAAGGGAAGGAAGGGAAGGAGGAAGGGAAGGCGGAAGGAAGAGAAGGAGGAAGGGAAGGAGGGAGGGAAGGGCAAAGTCAGCTGTGTGGTAGCACTGGACATTGCTGGCACTTTCGACCGGGTGTGGCACCAGGGCCTCTTAGCAAAACTTCAAGCACTAGGAATTGCAGGCTCTACGCTATGTCTCCTCAGTGATTACCTTCATGGTAGATCTTTAAGTGTAGTTCTCAATGGAACGGAATCAGCAAGACATCCTATTGGGGCAAGTGTTCCACAAGGAAGCGTGCTGGGACCATTGTTATGGAATGTCTACTTCAACGACCTTCTTCATCTCATCCCAGAATCACATGCATGTGCAGACGACTGTACACTGACATTTACTTATTCAAGAGAAGAAATGCCAGCTGCTCTAAGCTACATCAATCACCAGCTGAGAGCTATATCAGATTGGGGAAATAGATGGCAAGCAACATTTGCACCTGAGAAAACGCAAATGATGATCGTCTCTAGGCACCATGATGGTAATGCTGGTGCAATAGTAAGGATGAATAGGAGAGTGTTGGCACCTGGAGAAGAAGTTGATATCCTTGGGGTGAAATTTGACTCCAAACTAACCATGAAGAACCATGTTGTAAATCTTGCAAACAAGGCAGCCAGGAAGCTTACAGCACTTCGCCGTATCTCGCATCTGCTTGACAGTAGGGGTTGCAAGATCCTGTACGAGGCACAAGTACGCTCACACCTTGAGTATGCTCCACTTTCTTGGTTTGCCTGCCCCCCCTCTCATCTGCGACTGCTTGACAGAGTAGAGAACAGAGCAAGACGTCTCATCTCTCGCCTGGACCCATCCTGGATAGATCTGTTATTTCAGCAGAGCCTTCAACATAGGAGGGATGTGGGTGGCCTTACTGTTATGTACAAGGCCAATATTGTCAAAATACCACACTTGGATCCACTTCGAGGACAGCGTGAAACAAGCTTTTATGCCACAAGACGGGCAGAAAGCAGCAACTTCACTCTGGCTGTACCCTTCTCCAGAACATCACTCCATCTGAGATCATATATACCCAGGATGACTCGAGTATGGAACACATTCGTACAGCATAATGATGTCAACGAGATAAAGTCAGTTGATCAAATGAAAATGCTGGCCCACAGATGGCTCCAACTTCATCCTGTTCCCTACTTGTATGTCTCATAACAATAAAAATGCTTTCAAATTAGCTGATGTAGGCAACAACTCTTAGCTTGTCAATAAAGTTAGGAATCCTTAACCTGTAAATAGCTTGTCAATAAAGCTAGGGATCCTTAACCTTGTCAAACCCTGTGTAAAAAAAATGGTACTGAAGAGGTACAGAGAAAGCAGTGAAAAAGACCTTTAGTAAGAGGTTAGTGGAGTACCCCAAGATATATCAATATATGTCAAGATATATCAATAGAAAATAGCAAGAAGTTAGTGATAGGAACTTGTATATTACGAATTTCCTGACGTTGTGAGGGGTGTGAGAGACAGGGGTGGGTGGACTGCATGTTCTTGCAGTTCACAAACTCCAGGGAGGTACTACCGTCCTGCCAGTTGACGGTGAAGGACAAAACTGTCAATTTTTTGTCTCTCTGGCAAGATTGCTGATGTTTTCCGTCTCGTGAGCACGTAAGATAGCGGGTAGATCTTGCAAGCTTCTTGCATTTACATACTATAAACCTTTACCTTCTCGCTTTTTAATAGTTCTTAATCCTGTCAATACTTTCTTTCCGGTCTTGGAGGCCTGTCTGAGAGTGGGCCTGCTGATGGTGGGCCTATCTGAGAGTGGTCCTGTCTGAGAGTGGGCCTGCTGAGAGTGGGCCTGTCCGAGAGTGGGCCTGCTGAGAGTGGGCCTGTACGAGAGTGGGCCTGTCCGAGAGTGGGCCTGCTGAGAGTGGGCCTGTCCGAGAGTGGGCCTGCTGAAAGTGGGCCTGTCCTAGAGTGGGCCTGTTGAGAGTGGGCCTGCCTGAGAGTGGGCCTTGGGTGAGATAATCCCCACGAGCAATAACAGATGATACTGAAACAGAGGCTTGCCCGCACATTACAAGGGCAAGCCAGGGTATAACAGTGTTGCAGCGGATCAAGGAATACTTGAACTAAGTGTGATGGTGTCAAGGTGATCCCATGATGGAATATATTACGAGTGGGAGTTCCCGAGGATGTGTACTAGCATCCTTACTAATGTTGATAAAGTAGACAAGCTGTAAAGGCAGTCTGGGAAAAAAGAAATCACCGGAGATGGAGTACAGTATAGGAGGAAAGAATATTACACACACACACACACAGTGGTAAACGTCCTGCTCCTCAGTAAGTACGAATAATCACGTCTGCAAGCATGACAGCCTCGCCATTCCCAGACACGAATAAACACCCACGCACTTTTCTTTCTCCACTCTCTCCATCTCTGTTTGTATCTCTCACCCCCTCATCACACACAGACACATACACACACACACACACACACACACACACACACACACACACACACACACACACACACACACACACACACACACACACACACACACACACACACACACAACCAGTGTGTTGTAATAGCATCAGCACACACTCCCAGCTTCATTTCACACTCCATCAACAAGAGTCGGCTTAGTTACACCAATCCACACTTACTGAACGCTTGATTACCCTTCCATGACCACTTCGCAGCCCACTTGAGAGCCCACCTCACAGCCCATCTCACAGCCCACCTCACAGCCTGCCTCACAGCCAACCTGACGCAAGCCAGGGATGAGAGGACTTACCATGCACCTCATCACTCTCATCTACACTGCTAGGCACCGGGGATCAGAGGACCTTCACATACAATCTGAATGTGTTGTGACTGGCCGGTACCTGACAAACTAGAACTTAATACAATCGTAGCAGGGAAGTTTGATTAAACGTTCCGTCCTGTATAGATAAAGCCTCAATGTGGACAAAACGTCTTCTAAGAAGTCGAAGAAGAGGAGAAGCTTTGATTTAGAAGTTCCAGAAGTCTCAAAATATGGAGACACAGCGGGTCTTCACAGAGAAGTCAGCAGAGGGACGGGAAAGAATTACACACCAGGAGCACTACATATATCAAGCAACTGACCCAAAATTGCTTGCAACAAATTAAGTCAACTGTGTATATAAATCCAGATGTACTTCTGTTAACCCTTTCAGAGCCTAGTTCCTAGGCCTTTTGTGTCTCCATTTGCTCTGGCGGTGAAATCCACGGGATGAGGTGTACAATATAAAATCTAATACACTGATAACCCGCACATAGGAGAATAAAACTTATGACAGTGTTTCGGTCCGATTTGGACCATTAACTGGTCACAATGGTCCAAGTCAGACCGAAACGTTGTTTGTGCACTTTTCCAGTTACGGTACTGTGCCCTTTTGTTTTTTATTCTAAAATATAGTCTTCAGGTACAGCAGAAACAATGTAGGTTCCGGTACTGATCCTTGTGGAACCCCACTCGTAACACTGAACCATTCTGACACCTTTTTTCCCTCTGATACATCTGGCAGTGGGGTATCTAACTGATAATCCACAACGTTGGAATCTACACGTTTTTCCACGCGTGGTGTTAAGATGAGGGAGAAACACAAGTATCTGTGTACATCTTGTGTAGCAGCAACACAGTTTTTCCAGTGTACTCAGTTAATTAGATGATTCTTGGCCAGTTATAACCTAACATAAGGTTACTGGCTTAACTACCTGGAGTCTACCTGGACTGTGTTCCGGGGGTCAACGCCCCCTCAGCCCAGCCCCTGATCCAGGTGGATAAGGGCCTAATCAGCCAGGCTATTACTGCTGGCCCGGCTGATCGGGTCACTGACTTTAGGTATCCGTCTAGCTTCCTCTTATTTACGAATATCTCCAGTCTCACTTATCTATGAATATTCCGGGGGTCATCGCGCCCCTTCAGCCCGATATCAGACAAAATCAAATCAAGAAAGAAATATTGTATGACTTAGAAATATTCAAAGGCATACAGGTATATTGTTTTGTGTACTAAATATAAGTAAAACTTTGTAATATTTACCTGCCATCTTACAGGGTATAATATTAACCTGCCATCTTACAGGGTATAATATTAACCTGCCATCTTACAGGGTATAATATTAACCTGCCATCTTACAGGGTATAATATTAACCTGCCATCTTACAGGGTATAATATTAACCTGCCATCTTACAGGGTGTAATATTAACCTGCCATCTTACAGGGTGTAATATTAACCTGCCATCTTACAGGGTGTAATATTAACCTGCCATCTTACAGGGTATAATATTAACCTGCCATCTTACAGGGTGTAATATTAACCTGCCATCTTACAGGGTATAATATTTACCTGCCATCTTACAGGGTGTAATATTAACCTGCCATCTTACAGGGTGTAATATTAACCTGCCATCTTACAGGGTATAATATTAACCTGCCATCTTACAGGGTGTAATATTAACCTGCCATCTTACAGGGTGTAATATTAACCTGCCATCTTACAGGGTGTAATATTAACCTGCCATCTTACAGGGTGTAATATTAACCTGCCATCTTACAAGGTGTAATATTAACCTGCCATCTTACAGGGTGTAATATTAACCTGCCATCTTACAAGGTGTAATATTAACCTGCCATCTTACAGGGTGTAATATTAACCTGCCATCTTACAGGGTGTAATATTAACCTGCCATCTTACAGGGTGTAATATTAACCTGCCATCTTACAAGGTGTAATATTAATCTGCCATCTTACAGGGTATAATATTAACCTGCCATCTTACAGGGTATAATATTAATCTGCCATCTTACAGGTTATAATATTAACCTGCCATCTTACAGGGTGTAATATTAACCTGCCATCTTACAAGGTGTAATATTAACCTGCCATCTTACAGGGTATAATATTAACCTGCCATCTTACAAGGTGTAATATTAACCTGCCATCTTACAGGGTACAATATTAACCTGCCATCTTACAGGTCATAATATTAACCTGCCATCTTACAGGTTATAATATTAACCTGCCATCTTACAGGGTATAATATTAACCTGCCATCTTACAGGTTATAATATTAACCTGCCATCTTACAGGGTATAATATTAACCTGCCATCTTACAGGGTATAATATTAACCTGCCATCTTACAGGGTATAATATTAACCTGCCATCTTACAGGGTATAATATTAACCTGCCATCTTACAAGGTGTAATATTAACCTGCCATCTTACAGGGTATAATATTAACCTGCCATCTTACAAGGTGTAATATTAACCTGCAATCTTACAGGGTATAATATTAACCTGCCATCTTACAGGTTATAATATTAACCTGCCATCTTACAGGTTATAATATTAACCTGCCATCTTACAGGGTATAATATTAACCTGCCATCTTACAGGTTATAATATTAACCTGCCATCTTACAGGGTATAATATTAACCTGCCATCTTACAGGGTATAATATTAACCTGCCATCTTACAGGGTATAATATTAACCTGCCATCTTACAGGGTATAATATTAACCTGCCATCTCACAGGGTATAATATTAACCTGCCATCTTACAGGGTATAATATTAACCTGCCATCTTACAGGGTATAATATTAACCTGCCACCTTACAGGGTATAATATTAACCTGCCATCTTACAGGGTATAATATTAACCTGCCATCTTACAGGGTACAATATTAACCTGCCATCTTACAGGGTATAATATTAACCTGCCATCTTACAGGGTATAATATTAACCTGCCATCTTACAAGGTATAATATTAACCTGCCATCTTACAGGGTATAATATTAACCTGCCACCTTACAGGGTGTAATATTTACCTGCCATCTTACAGGGTATAATATTAACCTGCCATCTTACAGGGTATAATATTAACCTGCCATCTTATAGGTTATAATATTAACCTGCCATCTTACAAGTTGTAATATTTACCTGCCATCTTACAGGGTGTAATATTAACCTGCCATCTTACAGGGTGTAATATTAACCTGCCATCTTACAGGTTAGAATATTAACCTGCCATCTTACAAGTTGTAATATTTACCTGCCATCTTACAGGGCATAATATTAACCTGCCATCTTACAGGGTATAATATTAACCTGCCATCTTACAGGGTATAATATTAACCTGCCATCTTACAGGGTATAATATTAACCTGCCATCTTACAGGGTATAATATTTACCTGCCATTTTACAGGGTATAATATTTACCTGCCATCTTACAGGGTGTAATATTAACCTGCCATCTTACAAGTTGTAATATTTACCTGCCATCTTACGGGGTATAATATTTACCTGCCATCTTACAGGGTATAATATTAACCTGCCATCTTACAAGTTGTAATATTTACCTGCCATCTTACAGGGTATAATATTTACCTGCCATTTTACAGGGTGTAATATTAACCTGCCATCTTACAAGTTGTAATATTTACCTGCCATCTTACAGGGTATAATATTAACCTGCCATCTTACAGGGTATAATATTAACCTGCCCTCTTACAGGGTATAATATTTACCTGCCATCTTACAGGGTATAATATTAACCTGCCATCTTACAGGGTATAATATTTACCTGCCATCTTACAGGGTATAATATTAACCTGCCATCTTACAAGTTGTAATATTTACCTGCCATCTTACAGGGTATAATATTTACCTGCCATCTTACAAGGTATAATATTAACCTGCCATCTTACAGGGTATAATATTAACCTGCCCTCTTACAGGGTATAATATTTACCTGCCATCTTACAGGGTATAATATTAACCTGCCATCTTACAGGGTATAATATTAACCTGCCATCTTACAGGGTATAATATTTACCTGCCATCTTACAGGGTATAATATTAACCTGCCATCTTACAGGGTATAATACTAACCTGCCCTCTTACAGGGTATAATATTTACCTGCCATCTTACAGGGTGTAATATTAATCTGCCCTCTTACAGGGTATAATATTTACCTGCCATCTTACAGGGTATAATATTTACCTGCCATCTTACAGGGTGTAATATTAACCTGCCCTCTTACAGGGTATAATATTAACCTGCCATCTTACAGGGTATAATATTTAACTGCCACCTTACAGGGTGTAATATTAACCTGCCATCTTACAGGGTATAATATTAACCTGCCATCTTACAGGGTATAATATTAACCTGCCATCTTACAAGTTGTAATATTTACCTGCCATCTTACAGGGTATAATATTTACCTGCCATCTTACAGGGTATAATATTTAACTGCCACCTTACAGGGTGTAATATTAACCTGCCATCTTACAGGGTATAATATTAACCTGCCATCTTACAGGGTATAATATTAACCTGCCATCTTACAGGGTATAATATTAACCTGCCATCTTACAGGGTGTAATATTAACCTGCCATCTTACAGGTTATAATATTAACCTGCCATCTTACAGGGTGTAATATTAACCTGCCATCTTACAAGTTGTAATATTTACCTGCCATCTTACAGGGTATAATATTTACCTGCCATCTTACAGGGTATAATATTTACCTGCCATCTTACAGGGTATAATATTAAACTGCCACCTTACAGGGTGTAATATTAACCTGCCATCTTACAGGGTATAATATTAACCTGCCATCTTACAGGGTATAATATTAACCTGCCATCTTACAGGGTATAATATTAACCTGCCATCTTACAGGGTGTAATATTAACCTGCCATCTTACAGGTTATAATATTAATCTGCCGTCTTACAAGTTGTAATATTAACCTGCCATCTTACAAGTTGTAATATTTACCTGCCATCTTACAGGTTATAATATTAACCTGCCATCTTACAAGTTGTAATATTAACCTGCCATCTTACAGGGTATAATATTAAACTGCCACCTTACAGGGTGTAATATTAACCTGCCATCTTACAGGGTGTAATATTTACCTGCCATCTTACATGGTGTAATATTAACCTGCCATTTTCTCTGTTACACTCTGCCTTCTCTTCAAGGAAGGTCACGGGAGGCTAAATGTATTTTGTGAGATTACTACAATAATCTTGTTTTAAAAAATAAGAGAAGGGTGGAAGGGAGAAAGTATATTTGGTATTTCTGAGGGAGATGGAGAGGGAGAGATAGAGAGATGGAGAGAGAGCAATATCAATCTGTTATTGTTCTAGCCAGCGAGTTTGTGTTGCTTTCACAGACATCTGCTGCATTTCTTCTCACGATTTTGTCAGATCAATTTATTCTGTAATCTGCAACAGCAAGTGACTGGACAAACACCCTGAGGGAAGACTGAAAGATGTACCAGCACGTACACACGCACAGGAGCGGTGACTCGACACCCTGCAACCATATATAGGTTACAGGGGGTCGAGTCACCGCGTACACCGAGTACACACACACACACACACACACACACACACACACACACACACACACACACACACACACACACACACACACACAAGACTGCTGAAACACAAACATCACGTATATAATTTAGACACATGTGCAACACTTGGGTATCTTTACTGAGGAAACGTTTCGCCGCACAGTGGCTTCATCAGTCCAATACAGAGAAGGAGTTTGAGGTAATCGGTCCCTCAACCTGGAGTCGATGTAATCAACCCATCAATCCTTGTATACCAAACTGAGAAGACAAGAGGAAGACTTTAGGTGGACTCGACCAGAACACTGTTATACAAGTCTGACGGGATGGAAACTGGAACAGCCTCAGCACGTGCAAAACTATAAATATCGGAAGCAAGAGAATAGAGAATGGAAAGGGGAAACAGACTGGGGGAGGAGAGGACAGAAGCTAAAAGGATCACAGCAAGAATGCAAACTGCAACCTGCAGCGAGAGATCAGTAATGTAAACTGGATGGAACTTCGGTATACCTTGAGATCTCGGTAACGCAAACCGGATCGAGCACCTAGATGAGTCAAGATGTCAGTAACGCAAACTAGATGGAACTCCTAGATACGTCAAGATGTCAGCATCGTAAACAAGATGGAACTCTCAGATACGTCAAGATGTCAGTAACGTAAACTAGATGGAACTCTCAGATACGTCAAGATGTCAGTAACGTAAACTAGATGGAACTCTTAAATACGTCAAGATGTCAGCATCGTAAACAAGATGGAACTCTCAGATACGTCAAGATGTCAGTAACGTAAACTAGATGGAACTCTTAAATACGTCAAGATGTCAGCATCGTAAACAAGATGGAACTCTCAGATACGTCAAGATGTCAGTAACGTAAACAATGTTGAAAGTTGACTGCCTGCAGTGTTGAAGTCAGCACTGCGATCTCTTGTTGCAGAGGAGAGAAGTAAAGCTTGGCGGAAGGAACATTGCCCGAGACAACGTTTCGCTAGCAGGTATGAAAAGTAAGAGAAACCTTGCAAGCTATTATTTTAACAATTTTTCGCCCCACGTTGAACCACAGAGCGAAATGTAGTTTCTCCACACCACGTTTCGGGCAACACATCTCGAACACAGATGTCACCAGACCTACGAAAACAAACCACGGAACGGGTGGGGGTTGAACCCAAGACGAGTGACTGGTAAAACTGCAGGCCAGTGCGTTAACCGCTGGGCCACCTGACTACAATAAGATGGACCCAACTAGGTGTGTTTGTACACCATTGGGAGGTTAGCATGAGCCACCACTGTGACCACAGGTGTAAGTTTGTACAGCCAGGCTGGTGGGACAGCAACCAACAACCACCAACACCATCAACCACAACAACAACCATTAACAACTACAACAAGAACACTAATCAACCACAACCATCAACAACTAAAACAGCAACAATCAACAACGACAAAAACAACAGCAACAACCACCATTACCACCAATAACCACCATCAACAACCATCAACAACCACAATAACAACAACAACCATCACTACCACCACCACTAACATCACTGAATAGAAAGAAAAATAGAGGGAAGGAAAGAATACAACATAACGAATACGAAAGGAAGAGAGAGAGAGAGAGAGAGAGAGAGAGAGAGAGAGAGAGAGAGAGAGAGAGAGAGAGAGAGAGAGAGAGAGAGAGAGAGAGAGAGAGAGAGGAGGATGGAGTGAGGAAGAAGTAAGGAAGGGATAAACAGGATGAGGAAGAGAGAGAGAGAGAGAACATAATAAATGAAAGAAAGATAAAGCGAACATGGAAGGAAGAATAAAACGGGAAGGGAAATGAAATAAGAGAGAAGAAAAATGGGAATCAGAAAAAGGGAACGACAAGACATAACAATAAACCGCAAAAATATTATCTCAAGAAATGTAGTTTTATTGCGTGAGAGAGAGAGAGAGAGAGAGAGAGAGAGAGAGAGAGAGAGAGAGGAGGGGGAAGAGGGAAAGAGGGAGAGAGATAGAGGAGGGAAAGAGGGAGAGAGATAGAGGAGGGAAAGAGGGAGAGAGATAGAGGAGGGAAAGAGGGAGAGAGATAGAGGAGGGAAAGAGGGAGAGAGATAGAGGAGGGAAAGAGGGAGAGAGATAGAGGAGGGAAAGAGGGAGAGAGATAGAGGAGGGAAAGAGGGAGAGAGACAGAGAGAGAGAGAGATGAGGGTATGGCCCGGCCTGATACGCCCATTACCTGCCGCCCACTACTAGGCGATGGGCGGAGGAGAAATAAGAAGAGGAAGTATAGAAAGAGGTATAAGAAGAGAATAAGAGGAGAAACACTGATAACTAACATGTGAGATGGTATCAGAGAAAGGAAAAGAGGCAGAGAAAGAGCGAAGAGGATAATGAGAGGTGAGGATAAACAATGTAAGGGAAGAAACAGTGGTTGTAGTGGTACTGAGGGGTTTGTTGGGGAGAAGGAATGGTTGGAGGAAGAATGTGGGGAGAGGAGAGAACATTGGAATAGGAGGGGAAGAGAATAGCCGAAGGCAAAACAGTAATTGGTAGGGAAAGAGAGAGAGAGAGAGAGAGAGAGAGAGAGAGAGAGAGAGTATGAGTTGATGTAGGTAACAGCTCTTAGCTTGTAAATAAAGGTAGGAATCCTGAGCCTAACAATGTAAAACCCTGTGTAAGAGAGTGAAGGGCCTTTTAAAGGGTCTGAGACCAGTATTTACGGTCAATGGCTTTCATTATCTTGTTTCTTTGCCTGTGTTTGTGTCTTCCACAACACAGTAAGTGTCAGGGGTCCAAGACTGTTCAACTGCCTCCCAGTATATATAAGGGGGATTACCTATAGACTTCTGGCTGTCTTCAAGAAGGCGCTGGATAGCCACCTAAAGTCATTTTTTGACCAGCTGGGCTGTGGCTCGTCCGTACGTCGGTTTACTTGCGGCCAGCAGTAACAGCCTGGTTGATCAGGTCCTGATCCACTGCGAGGCCTGGTCATGGACCGGGGGCGTTAACCCTTGGAACACCCTCTAGGTATACTCCACACAGTGGTCATGATGGAGGGTCTTGGGTGGAGTTTCACCTAGTCACTCCCTTTCCCCGAGTAGCGGACATGATGGAGGTCTTCCCTCCTTATTCCTCCTCCTCCTCCTCCCTCCCCAGGCAACCAGGAGGGAGTCTGTGACGGAATATGACAGGAAAACAGTGTTTGTTCCCACTGTGTAACTGTCATATAGAATAGTGTAGCAACACACTGCTGGTGTTCCCACTGTGTAACTGTCATACAGAATAGTGTAGCAACACACTGCTGGTGTTCCCACTGTGTAACTGTCATATAGAATAGTGTAGCAACACACTGCTGGTGTTCCCACTGTGTAACTGTCATACAGAATAGTGTAGCAACACACTGCTGGTGTTCCCACTGTGTAACTGTCATACAGAATAGTGTAGCAACACACTGCTGGTGTTCCCACTGTGTAACTGTCATACAGAATAGTGTAGCAACACACTGCTGGTGTTCCCACTGTGTAACTGTCATACAGAATAGTGTAGCAACACACTGCTGGTGTTCCCACTGTGTAACTGTCATATATAATAGTGTAGCAACACACTGCTGGTGTTCCCACTGTGTAACTATCTCACACCACACACACACACAGTGGTGTAGTGGAGGCAGGATCCATATACAGTTTTAAGAAGAGGTTCGATAAAGCCCATGAAGAAGGGAGAAAGTGGACATAGTAGCGAAGCAACCAACGAAGAGGCGGGACCAGGAGCTATGACTCGAACCCTGCAACCACAGCTAGGTGAAAACACACACACACACACACACACACACACACACACACACACACACACACACACACACACACACACACACACACAGGATATATACACCGAAAGGTATCTATCTCTCGGGGTATATACGTTAAGATATTAAAATATTCCTGACAGGTGATGAACAAGAGACTGCAGCCTTAATGGCCAATTGAGTAATCGAGAGGGTTTAGAGATGTCAAATCTTACATCACAAACCTGCTGGAGTTCTATGATAAAGTAACAGCAATGAGGCAGGAGACAGAAGGATGGGTGGACTGCATATTCCTGGACAGCAAGAAGGCGTTGGATACTGTACCTCACAAGAGACTAGGGCGATAGCTTGAGATGTAAATGGTGTAGAAAACTGAAAAGTTGATAAATGAGACACTTGTGCACCATTTCGGAATTCTTATGGAGGAAACGTTTCGCCCGCCGGTGGCTTCTTCAGTCCAATACAGAGAAGAACGGCTTCCATAATGACCACTCAGTATAAAATCCCTTTCATCACCTTACACCCTCCCCATAAAATATTATATCACTCACACGTCGCTTGCAGCTCCCTTAGTCCCCCCCTTTCCTTAGTCCCCCCTTCCCTTAGTCTTCTTTTCACTTTAAGTTTCCAGTATGATCTTACATCTCTCACAAAGACCGCTACTCTGTTCCCATCACTTGTGTCCTCCACGTTCCTACCTCCACTTGTACCAGTTTCCAGTTACCTACACCATTTTTACAGCCACCTCCAGTTACCTTCATCATCTTCCAGCCACCTCCAGGATCCTCCTCTCCCCTACCAGCACTTGTAACACTTTCCAGTTACTTCTAGCACCTCCCAGTGCTCCCAGCATACTAATAGCCTCCCAGCTTCCTCCAGTACTTTTCAAACTGATCACGTCTTCCCTCTCTACAGTATTCAGTATTTACATCACCTTTCATCCCCTAAGGCACTTAACTTTTTCATCCCCCTTACAACATTTCAAACTTCTTTACCTGTCCTTAACGCTTTCTAGCTACCCAATTTTTTCCTCATCATTTCCATCAAACACTATCCTACCCCCTAATATCTAAGTGTTTTTCTGCTTACTTTCCTCCCCAAATGTTTTGACCGCCCCCGGCCTTTCCCTTACACATTCCAGACCACCCTCGTGTCAGCTAATAACCCTCCAGTCCCCAGAGCTTCTCTCCCCTCGTCCCCTACACGTGAAGACTCCTCCAGTCCCCAGCATCCATAGCTGCCGAGTCCCCTTTGCTCATCCCCCCCCCCCCTTTCCATCCATGGAGCACCTTTGATAACAAAATCGGATCCTTACTCCGCTTTTCCTTACTATATGAAGACCTTCAGTGATCAATCATACTTCTAACTCCCGTCTCCTCCATTACCTGCACAGCATGGAGCCTCTGGTGGCCAGTCGAAGTGAACGAATTGCAAATTGCACTGAGTTTTAAGACTGAAAGGTCATTCGTCGATCTATGTAATGAAAAAATATTCGCATGTTTATGTTTACTTGCCACGCACGCACGAGCTGCCACAAACCCATAATTAAAAGCTATTCAATTACACAAGTATTCATGAAAACAAATGCTTGTTGACTGGCCGTTAGTTAGTTAGTTTAATATCTTTATTATGCACCCGCTTGGCAAAACCACGAGATGATCTATGTGCCGCTGCTCACGGTAGATGTGTCTGAATAAACACGTTCCAGCCTCGCTTCTTAAACACTTTCCAGGAGTAATATCTTCCAGCCACACTTCTTAAACACTTTCCAGGAATAGTATCTTCCAACGACACTTCTTACACTTTCCAGGAGCAGTATCTTCCAGCCACTCTTCTTAAACACTTTCCAAGAACAGTATCTTCCAGCCACACTTCTTACAAACACTTTCCAGGAGCAGTATCTTCCAGCCACACTTCTTATAAACATTTTCCAGGAACAGTATATTCCAGCCACAAGTCTTAAACACTTTCCAGACACAAGTCTTTTAACATGTTCCAGGTCCAGCACTTCCCAGCTTAAATCTCCAGCCAAATCTACCCTCAGTTTCCACGGTCATGAGTGGATGGAGCAATACCTCGTCTGTGGGAACTCCGCCAGTTGCGTGCGAGAGCCGCCACCACCCATCACCTGGAGATTTGCGACACGACTCAAAACTATCTCGAGGTCCTCTTCGTGTCGTTAGTTCCACCTGACAGGAACTAAGACAACCACCGCTGCTGTTTGCGAAGTTACGCAAATAATGGTTAGAACATGTTTATAAAAAAGAGTGCAATATATATCTTGTAGGGAGGTAATCAGATAGACTTGTCAAAAGAGAGTGAGGGTGTTTGGCTGTAATAGAAGCCTCCTAGCATATGCTGGTAGGCCTATTGGAGAATGAGCAACGGGAGAGCAAAAGAACGGGAGGGAGAGAAATGACTAACAGGAGAGCAGACGAACAGAAAGGAGAGAGGACTAACGAAAGGGAGAGGGGACTAACAGGAGGGAGAGGGGACGAACGGGAGGAGGAGAGGACTAACGGGAGAGCAGACGAACAGGAGGACAGACTAACGGCCCTGGCTACCAGAAGAACACAGGTCAGTGTGGGCAACCAGTCCTCTTCTCCCCAACAATACCATAAAAAGGCAACAGCCAGAAAAACAAGACAGTCTTCCCTGCCGATCACAGTCAATTTAATATCCACGTTTATTTTGGGGGCCCTTGGAAAGAGTGTCTTTTTTATGGGGTCATCATGGAACCCCGCTGCCCGCTCTCCTACCAGGCCTCCTGACACCCTGATTAATCAGACTTTTAGTGGTTGTAACACGCAGTTCCATGTCAGATCCTCAGCAGTCTGGCTGATTAAGAATTGCTTGAAATTATTATTAATCATTATTATATTTATTATTATTATTATTATTATTATTATTATTATTAATTATTGGGTTGTAGAGTTACACAGGAGAAGAGCTTAGAGAAGCTTGTCAAGTTGCCTGTGAGAGACAGTTAGGGGTCAGCTTAGTGTTGCAAAGCTTGTTTGTCCCGTTAGAGATAAACAAGTACACAACCTGTTCCTTGAGGCACTTCTGGGGGTCTTAGCTGTTGGTTACTGGGGGGTTTCAAGCCTATCGACTGTACGAGGATCGTTAAGGCTGCACGTCACCTGTGCACCACCAGACAAGAATACTTTTATACCTAATAGAGGGATTAATGTAAACTATCGGTGTATATAGTATATACACTGAGGGGAAATACATTTCTCTGTTGGTTTAGAAAGACACGTAAGCAAACACTATAACATATTTATTAGAAAACGTTTCGGTCCTTGATCACTTCTAACATACA
>NC_091295.1:48611430-48765993 GCF_038502225.1 Cherax quadricarinatus
GTGCCTGATCATGCACTTTGTAAGTTGTGTATTGAGATGTAAAGGTTTATTGAGGTTTCTGAAGACTTTTCTGGTATTCACTATCCTCGTATACGCTTTCAAAGCCATGTGATTTGTGTGTCATTTTCGATATGCTTAATGTGATGTTTTACTCTAGAATACTCTTTTGTTTCATCGATGTTTGTAGTTTTTCTTCCCACTCTGTAATCAGTTTACGGTCGCTCCTTCCCTCTCTTCTTCCCCTAATTTAATAATCTCGCACTTGTGAAGTGAATTCTAGCAGACACATGTTGACCACCCCAGCAACTTGTCCTCCTAGCAGCTGTTTATCATCTCCTGTTTGCATTCTTGAAAGCTTTGTAACAGTTTCTGATAGCTTGATCAACCAGGCTGCTCTTGCTTGAAGTTAAACTTCAAAGTTGTGTATAACTTTATTACATCCTCTTATTTCTCTTTAGCTGTTGCTCTCATCTCTTGGTCCCCCTTCCCGAATTAACAGCCTTTCCAAAGCTCCTTTCTCACATGTCAAGAGTAGACAGAACCAGAGCTGCCCAGAAGATCTTTTGACATCTGTGCTAAGTTTTTTCTTTTCTTTACCCTTTCAAATATGATACAGCTGGAAGCTAAGAGGTTGAACGTGATTCACTACTGTTTCTCACGAAACTCTGTACGAGACTGCAACATTGCACTACCATGTAACTCTGCTATGCGAGTCTACCACGCTTTACTAACGCATCTCATCAATCTCTACCGTGTAAAAAAACCATGGAACAGGTGGGGGTTTGAACTTATAGCGAGTGAGTCGTAAAATTCCAGGCTAGTGCGTTGTTATAATCATGTTATTACGATTTCGTGAAGCACTACACCCTTTCACTTCCACAGGCAATAATATCTACGGAGTGATGCTGTCACATTTCAATACAGCATAAATACAAATCTACGGAGTTGCGCTGCCACGTTTCACTATCCCATTCAATAAAATGTACGAAGTGATACTGTTGCGGGGGTCAAGTCACAGCTCCTGGCCCTGTGTGTGTGTCCTAACAATTAATATTTGCACCAATAACTCATTATAGTTGTGACCGGGTGTGGACGTGTGAATTGCTCATTACTCTATAATTTGTTCATGACTGTAGCCATGTATGAACGTAAGAAAATAACTTTACTGACTTACCTTATTCATTACCTTTGTACCTTGTTCAACTATCAGAACTTTTGTGCCCAGTCCCTGGACCCATTATGTACCTCTGAAATCTCCGGACTACCGCCCACAGGATAAGTATAAGGTGCATAATAAACATATAAAACAAAAATACTGTCACATTTCACTACCAATAATATTGGTTGTGACAGGGTCGATTTTGTATTCAGCTTCGCTGTCTTACCTCCCTCCCCCCCCCAGATACATGCTGGTTATCTCTCAGGCTCATGCAACTGTGACTAGAGCACGCATGACCGATTCCACGCTAAGTATGTTTGTGTACTGACTGAGCTGTGCTTGGGTGGGGGTTGAGTCTCCGCTCCTGGCCTTGCCTTTTAACTAACGTTCCACCTTATTAATACTCTTGAAATGTTGTGCCAGTGACATGTGCTTACAGAGCTACTACTACTGCTGTGCTGCTAGTAATGCGCGCGCGCGCGCACACACACACACACACACACACACACACACACACACACACACACACACACACACACACACACACACACACACACACACACAAATCGACAAGGAATATATTAATGGTACACGAGAGAGCTCAGCGAAGGTGGCAGGAACTGCAACAGCAGCAGTGAGAGTGGCAGCAGCAGTATAGGAGCAGCAAAATTGTCAGAAACAACAGATGCATAAAAGCCGCACGAATGGCATTCAAATAAATAACAGCTGCAGGAACAGCCGAAGCAGCAACTTGAACAGAAGTAGCTGCTGCAGCAACAACAGCAATATAAGAACAGCAGTAACAGCAACATCAACAGTAGATGAGTAACAACAGAAGTAACAAACAGCAGCCTCAGCAGCAGAAACTGGAAGAGCAGCACTGACAAGGTGAGGGATTTCTCATGTCAAACAGTAATTATGTGACAGACGACCCGGACTCAGCCACGAGTTGAAAGTACACTGCTCCCACCTGGGAGTACACTGCTCCCACCTGGGAGTACACTGCTCCCACTTGAGATTTAATGGGTCGCACATACACAGAAGTATACAGGAAAAACAACAGAGGACTTGAAACTCTACACTATTTACATCTGTCTAGATTAAGGACTATCGTGTAATATCTAGATGTCTGAAGCAAGGATAATAAACTGAAGGTTCTCTCCCCACCCTCCACTGCTGCTATGAAACAGGTGGAAAAATATATGATGCCATGTTAAAAAATTGATATGGAATTTATGGGATAGAAGTGGATGGAAGACATGGACTAGAGCCAAACTTTATTAATTACTATTCCAACCACAACTACCTGTCTTTCCTCAGTGCTACCACAGAGCTTGGTGTATCAGTGGTTCTATTTCGTTACCACTAGTTCTACACTAATTACCCCAAGTTCTGTTCTAGTTGTCATTACTTCTAAACTGGATACTGTGATTCAGGTGGATACGAAGAACTGGGTATCCTAGCAGCTTTAGAGCAAACACCAGGATGCCTGTAGCTGTTACTGTCACCACCACAGTCACGAATTCTACCTCTTCATCTTCCACTACTATTATGATGTAGTTGCTGAACTGACATCAGGAATCCATTACAGTTTGCCCCAGCTTAGTATATAGTTGAATGCTCAACTTGTATGGTGCTTGTCAAGCTAGTTCTTAAATGACTGTATTGTCTTCAGGCTGACAGTGTCAGCGTGTAGTTTGCTTCAGTCTGCTATAACTTTCTTTGCAAAAAGTCTGCGCACGTTCGTGTCGCATCTCTTGCCTCGAAGTTTCATTCCATTGTTTCAGGTTCTGGACTCCTTCTGCACTTCAAATAGTTCTTCGTGTTTATGTCAAAACTATTCAAAATCTTAAAAGATTCCCTTGGCTTGCCTTAACTTGCCTTGCCTGAAATCTAATCATAGTTTTCTTTGCCTAAGAGATAAACGGGTAAGTTTTCTGAGTTTCCTTCCGTGGTTTGTTTCTTAGTGATGGTGCGACCTCGGTTGCCCTTCCCAGTCCCTTCCAGTAGATCATCTTCCTCTTTTACGTAATTTGGAGAACGAAGTTGGACGACATATTTAAGATGCGGTCTAACATGAGATTACATGAGCCGTATATGAGGTTACATAGATCCTATGTCAGATTATATGGCAAGCTGGATTATATGAACCCAACATGCTGGATTACACAGTCGCAACACACGGAATTAAACTGACCCCACATACGGGATTGCCAGGGTCTCACATATGGTATTACAAGGGCCCCACATGCTGGATTACAAGAGCCCCATACAGTGGATTGCGTGGGTTCACACACGAGATTACATTGGCTCCACACAGTATTTTATTGACTGGCAAGTGAGGGATTTACACAGCGATGTTTTCTAAATTTGTTTGAGACATGACACAGATTCAAAGGCAGGATTTAACATGTCAGTCAATACAGTGACAGTTTAATTTGATGGTCGACACACGCTGACTGGGTTTAAACACGACTTTTGACACACAAGTTTTTAGCATGACTTTCGACAGAGGTTTTAACATGCCATAGTCTAATCCAACGTAAGGAAAATACTGTATGTAAGTGTACAAAAAGTATTTGGAAATTGACTCTGGAAATGTCGTAAAGAAATGAATGTAATGAAGTGAGTACACTGTATGTATCGTGGACACGGATACCTGAAATGGAGGAACAAAGATAACAGCGCTGACGACGCTAGCTGATAGTAGCTCTCTCTCTCTCTCTCTCTCTCTCTCTCTCTCTCTCTCTCTCTCTCTCTCTCTCTCTCTCTCTCTCTCTCTCTCTCTCTCTCTCTCTCTTGGTCGGTCATAAAGAAAGCCAGAAGTTACTCAGTCCAGTGAATTTGATGTGTGTGTGTCTGTATCTGTCATCTCTAAGGATCAACCTGGTAACCTGTATTCATATTGTCGTGCTTCATCTCCCATCTGCCAGTCATCTCTTCCACGTCTTTTTTCCTTTCTTCTCTTCCCTCATTCTTCTCAATTCTTCCCTTCCTTTCCTTCGTCCCTCCTGTATCCCTCCCTTATTCCATCGTTCCTCTGCTCCCTTCTCATGCCCCTCCCAGCTTGCAGTCTCCCTGAGTGCACTGAGTAGAACACACGATACCCCAAGGCAGACTAATGTGATCTGCGAGGCACACCTGCTGGGCTGGGCTGGGCTGGGCTGGGCTGGGCTGTCTTCCTGCATGATGGCTGCATGCATGATGCTGCCTGCATGATGCTACCTGCATGATGCTACCTGCTGACCACTTTAAGGCAGAAGAATTATACCCTTACACCCTTGTGGTTCATGATTTCTTAGCTACGATGTATACTCCCCGCAGTTTACTCCTCCTAGTGTTGGGACTCTATCCTAACTCCTACTTAGTTACGAATGAATATCCCTTAAATAGCATTAATGATTAAAGGAATGGCAGGCTGTGCTAGATATAATGTGTATACTGTTGTGCCAAATACATATATATTGTTAAGCCAGATACAACGTGTATACTGTTGAGCCAGATACAACGTTTACATTGTTGAGCCAGATACAACATACATACTGTTGAGCCAGATACAACATACATACTGTTGAGCCAGATACAACGTTTATATTGTTGAGACAGATACAACATACATACTGTTGAGCCAGATACAACATACATACTGTTGAGCCAGATACAACATACATACTGTTGAGACAGATACAACGTTTATATTGTTAAGCCAGATACAACATACATACTGTTGAGCCAGATACAACATACATACTGTTGAGCCAGATACAACATACATACTGTTGAGCCAGATACAGCATACATACTGTTGAGCCAGATGCAACGTTTATATTGTTGAGCCAGATACAACGTTTATATTGTTGAGCCAGATACAACGTTTATATTGTTGAGCCAGATACAACGTGTATACTGTTGAGCCAGATACAACGTTTATATTGTTGAGCCAGATACAACGTTTATATTGTTGAGCCAGATACAACATACATACTGTTGAGCCAGATACAACGTGTATGCTGTTGAGCCAGATACAACGTTTATATTGTTGAGCCAGATACAACGTGTATGCTGTTGAGCCAGATACAACGTTTATATTGTTGAGCCAGATACAACGTGTATGCTGTTGAGCCAGATACAACGTTTATATTGTTGAGCCAGATACAACGTGTATGCTGTTGAGCCAGATACAACGTTTATATTGTTGAGCCAGATACAACATACATACTGTTGGGCCAGATACAACGTGTATACTGTTGAGCCAGATACAACGTGTATACTGTTGAGCCAGATACAACGTGTATACTGTTGAGCCAGATACAACATACATACTGTTGAGCCAGATACAACATACATACTGTTGGGCCAGATACAACGTGTATACTGTTGAGCCAGATACAACACACATACTGTTGAGCCAGATACAACGTGTATACTGTTGAGCCAGATACAACGTGCATACTGTTGAGCCAGATACAACACACATACTGTTGAGCCAGATACAACGTGTATACTGTTGAGCCAGATACAACATAGTGTTGAGCCAGATACAACATAGTGTTGAGCCAGATACAACATAGTGTTGAGCCAGATACAACAGTGTTGAGCCAGATACAACATAGTGTTGAGCCAGATACAACAGTGTTGACCCAGATACAACATAGTGTTGACCCAGATACAACATAGTGTTGAGCCAGATACAACAGTGTTGAGCCAAATACAACATAGTGTTGAGCCAGATACAACAATGTTGAGCCAGATACAACAGTGTTGAGCCAGATACAACTTACTCTTGAGCCAGATACAACGTAGTGTTGAGCCAGATACAACGTAGTGTTGAGCCAGATATAACATACTGTTGAGCCACAGGCAACAGTGTTGAGCCAGATACAACATAGTGTTGAGCCAGATACAACATAGTGTTGAGCCAGATACAACATAGTGTTGAGCCAGATACAACAGTGTTGAGCCAGATACAACAGTGTTGAGCCAGATACAACATAGTGTTGAGCCAGATACAACATAGTGTTGAGCCAGATACAACAGTGTTGAGCCAGATACAACAGTGTTGAGCCAGATATAACGTAGTGTTGAGCCAGATATAGCGTAGTGTTGAGCCAGATACAACAGTGTTGAGCCAGATACAACAGTGTTGAGGCAGATACAACAGTGTTGAGCCAGATACAACAGTGTTGAGCCAGATACAACAGTGTTGAGCCAGATACAACATAGTGTTGAGCCAGATACAACAGTGTTGAGCCAGATACAACAGTGTTGAGCCAGATGCAACAGTGTTGAGCCAGATACAACAGTGTTGAGCCAGATACAACATAGTGTTGAGCCAGATACAACATAGTGTTGAGCCAGATACAACAGTGTTGAGGCAGATACAACAGTGTTGAGCCAGATACAACAGTGTTGAGCCAGATACAACAGTGTTGAGCCAGATACAACATAGTGTTGAGCCAGATACAACAGTGTTGAGCCAGATACAACAGTGTTGAGCCAGATGCAACAGTGTTGAGCCAGATACAACAGTGTTGAGCCAGATACAACATAGTGTTGAGCCAGATACAACATAGTGTTGAGCCAGATACAACATAGTGTTGAGCCAGATACAACATAGTGTTGAGCCAGATACAACATAGTGTTGAGCCAGATACAACATAGTGTTGAGCCAGATACAACATAGTGTTGAGCCAGATACAACATAATGTTGAGCCAGATACAACATAATGTTGAGCCAGATACAACATAGTGTTGAGCCAGATACAACATAGTGTTGAGCCAGATACAACATAGTGTTGAGCCAGATACAACAGTGTTGAGCCAGATACAACAGTGTTGAGCCAGATACAACATAGTGTTGAGCCAGATACAACATATTGTTGAGCCAGATACAACATATTGTTGAGCCAGATACAACAGTGTTGAGCCAGATACAACATAGTGTTGAGCCAGATACAACATAGTGTTGAGCCAGATACAACATAGTGTTGAGCCAGATACAACAGTGTTGAGCCAGATACAACAGTGTTGAGCCAGATACAACAGTGTTGAGCCAGATACAACAGTGTTGAGCCAGATACAACATAATGTTGAGCCAGATACAACATAATGTTGAGCCAGATACAACATATTGTTGAGCCAGATACAACATAGTGTTGAGCCAGATACAACAGTGTTGAGCCAGATACAACAGTGTTGAGCCAGATACAACAGTGTTGAGCCAGATACAACATAGTGTTGAGCCAGATACAACATATTGTTGAGCCAGATACAACATATTGTTGAGCCAGATACAACAGTGTTGAGCCAGATACAACATAGTGTTGAGCCAGATACAACATAGTGTTGAGCCAGATACAACATAGTGTTGAGCCAGATACAACATAGTGTTGAGCCAGATACAACATAGTGTTGAGCCAGATACAACAGTGTTGAGCCAAATACAACAGTGTTGAGCCAGATACAACAGTGTTGAGCCAGATACAACAGTGTTGAGCCAGATACAACAGTGTTGAGCCAGATACAACAGTGTTGAGCCAGATACAACAGTGTTGAGCCAGATACAACAGTGTTGAGCCAGATACAACGTGTATATTGATCTGGTAATATATATTTGAACGTAATATTCTTAGTGTTTAAGACTTTAAATAAGTAATAATCAAGTGTTCACTTGAACAGTAGCTGAACAACCTTTGAACTTGACTAATTGTAGTTCACCCTCTCCTTTTCCTCGGATTAAACCTGATTACCTCTCGTATCCCTATAGGTTTAGAGCTTCCCCAGTGAACATAATTATAATTCGTGTTTTAAAATATTTCGTAGTATCCTGTTTCATAAAATTATATATTTTTATGTTAGGCTTTTAGGTGTACCTCTCCCCCTCCCCCTCCCCTTCCTCTCCCCCTCCCCCTTCCTCTCCCCCTCCCCTTCCCCCTTCCTCTCCCCCTCCCCCTTCCTCTCCCCCTCCCCCTTCCTCTCCCCTCCCCCTTCCTCTCCCCCTCCCCCTTCCTCTCCCCCTCCCCCTTCCTCTCCCCCTCCCCCTTCCTCTCCCCCTTCCTCTCAACCTCCCCTCCCCCTCACCCTCCCCTCCCCTCCCCCTCACCCTTCCCCTCTGTTTTTGAAGGGGGTGAAATTTTTTTGAGGTACCATTTTACACTGGCGGTGCCTAATTTACACTGTGAGTGCCTAGTTAACACTGTGGGTGCGTCTAAATTACTCTTAGATGTTGAGTGGCTATGTTTATATATATATATATATATATATATATATATATATATATATATATATATCTATATATATATATATATATATATTATATCATGTCGTGCCGAATAGGTTAAACTGGTCAGTTAGCAAGAACTCATTTAAAATTAAGTAATTTTTTTAAATTTTCTCTTATACGTTTTAAGATAATTTTTTCATTTATGTTAATGTTAAAATTAATAATTTTGTACCAAAACAACCTTAGAAAACTTACTTAACCTTATTATAACAAGCGCAATTTAATTTAGCCTAATCCAACTAAATATATTTTAGATAAGTTTACAGTAATTTAATAAAAAACAATGAAATATATTTTTTTTCGTTAGGCTCAGAATGATTTTTTGGCGAAATTATTGCATACACAAATTTTTGCTTGCCTTATTCGGCAAGAAGAGCGTTGCTATTTAAGCCAAACTCGCAAGTTTTACCTATTCGGCACCATATATATATTTATATATAGTTTTTTTTTGTGGTATAACATTTTTGTATTCTCGTTTTCATAAGGTCATATCCGTGGTGGGTTTTGTAACGGAGAAATCCTTAGGTGACCTCAACGACGCGGCAGATTACAAGGGATTCCTCGTGGTGGATTATGATAATCTGTCGTGAGTTATGGAGGCATCTGTTTGCTCTCTAACACCACTAATAACCTTGAGTGTAAGCATCTTTCTTGTGTTGCAGCTGTGTAAACACTGTTGAGTCCAGCAAGTGCAAGCCGTGGCCAATATTACGAACACGGGTACTTATAAAAGACGTTTTACCTGGCCATAACAAGATACTAACGCAGGCGCATTCAATAGAGTAATCAAGAGAATGAGGAGTGCGGTATATTGCAAACTTATGTTCAAGTATGTACAATCTGTACAGTGGGTTTAACAAGAGAGGGCAACATATATATGAGAACTTTCACGAACTACAACATGTAGACATACAGACGTCATACTCTCATATAGTGGTAACCAACCCGAGACTTGTGAGGAACTGAAGCTTCAAGGTGGCTCATACATTCAAGGTAACCTTCCCTGGAGCCCCCTTCCTCACCCTGATCGACAGACCTCCGGTACAACTGGCAGTTACCCCATATGCAAATATTTCACCTGCACAGGCAGATTACCATGCTTTAGGGTGGTTATTGATGATACCCAGAATTGTGGTTATGTGTGAATGCACTTCCAATATATCCTTGATGTATGCAAGAGCCAACATAATGCCATGAGCTACCCTGCCTCCATGACAGTCTTCCAGTGCCCCCACCATAGTGCCGGCATCTCGTTAAATGGCAAAGACCCATGTCAATTTTTTTTAGCTGACAAAGCAGCAGCAATAATAATAATAATAATAATAATAATAATAATAATAATAATAAAGCATGCCCTTCTCTGCAAGGAGTTCCTCCTGCACAATTTTCTGTTTCACTCTCTACATCTGCCAGTCTTCCTTCACCTTCTTGCCTCTTAATTCTTCATCCTCCCCCTCCTCCACTCCACGTAATCCCTCCAACGTAGGCTGCTTAAATACTCGTGTTGCCTGAGTGCAAATGTCAAGTTCACCTCTCACGCACTCTACCATGTCTGTCTCACGCACTCTGTCTCACGCACTCTACCATGTCTGTCTCACACACACTACCATGTCTCTCTCGCGCACTCTACCATGTCTATCTCACGCACTCTGTCTCATGCACTCTACTATGTCTCACGCACTCTACCATGTCTGTCTCACACACACTACCATGTCTGTCTCACACACTACCATGTCTGTCTCACGCACTCTACCATGTCTGTCTCACACACACTACCATGTCTGTCTCACACACACTACCATGTCTGTCTCACGCATTATACCATGTCTGTCTCACACACTGTACCATGTCCGTCTCACACACACTACTATGTCTGTCTCACGCACTCGACCATGTCTGTCTCGCTCTACCATGTCTCACTACCTCTCCTATGCACCTCCACTCCCTCTCCCATGCATCTCCACCCCCTTTCCTATGCATTCATCCTTCCCTACGTTGTGGCGAATATAGAAGCCTTGTATGTCCCTTCCCTTCCCTTCCCTCCCATTGAAAGGTCAGTTTTGTGTGTGTGTGTGTGTGTGTGTGTGTGTGTGTGTGTGTGTGTGTGTGTGTGTGTGTGTGTGTGTGTGTGTGTGTGTGTACTCGCCTATTTGTGTGTGCAGAGGTCAAGTCTCGGCTTCTGGTTTTGTCTCTTACTCTTGCCGCTTCTGAATTCACTCTCTCCTGACTTTGAGCCGTGTCATACCCATTCCTAAAGCTGTGTACGTATGCCGCCTCTGCTACTTCGCTGTGCAGATCATTCCATTTTCTGGCCGCTCTTAGGCTGAAGAAATGCTTTCTGACATCCCTCTTGACTCGCCTGTTTTAACGTCCGACTTGCCCTTGTGTACTTCTTTCCAGTCTCTCTAAGAGTCTGTCTCTGTCCACCATCACTTCCTCAGAGTATTTAGTACGTAATTACCATGTTTTCCCTCGTCCTACCCTCTTCTAATGTCGTCAGGTTTAGCTCTTCTAGTCTTTCCTCATGGATCACATCCCTTACCTTTGGGACTAGCTATGTTGACAACCTCTCTACTTCTCTGACTTTCTTGACATGCTTGACCAGGTGTGGGTTCCAGTTTCTTGACATGCTTGACCAGGTGTGGGTTCCAGTTTCTTGACATGCTTGACCAGGTGTGGATTCCAGTTTCTTGACATGCTTGACCAGGTGTGGGTTCCAGTTTCTTGACATGCTTGACCAGGTGTGGGTTCCAGTTTCTTGACATGATTGACCAGGTGTGGGTTCCAGTTTCTTGACATGCTTGACCAGGTGTGGGTTCCAGTTTCTTGACACGCTTGACCAGGTGTGGGTTCCAGTTTCTTGACACGCTTGACCAGGTGTGGGTTCCAGTTTCTTGACATGCTTGACCAGGTGTGGGTTCCAGTTTCTTGACATGCTTGACCAGGTGTGGGTTCCAGTTTCTTGACATGCTTGACCAGGTCTGGGTTCCAGTTTCTTGACATGCTTAACCAGGTGTGGGTTCCAGTTTCTTGACATGCTTGACCAGGTGTGGGTTCCAGTTTCTTGACATGCTTGACCAGGTGTGGGTTCCAGTTTCTTGACACGCTTGACCAGGTGTGGGTTCCAGTTTCTTGACATGCTTGACCAGGTGTGGGTTCCAGTTTCTTGACATGCTTGACCAGGTGTGGGTTCCAGTTTCTTGACATGCTTGACCAGGTGTGGGTTCCAGTTTCTTGACATGCTTGACCAGGTGTGGGTTCCAGTTTCTTGACATGTTTGACCAGGTGTGGGTTCCAGTTTCTTGACATGCTTGACCAGGTGTGGGTTCCAGTTTCTTGACACGCTTGACCAGGTGTGGGTTCCAGTTTCTTGACATGCTTTACCAGGTGTGGGTTCCAGTTTCTTGACATGCTTGACCAGGTGTGGGTTCCAGTTTCTTGACATGCTTGACCAGGTGTGGGTTCCAGTTTCTTGACATGTTACCAGGTATGGGTTCCAGTTTCTTGACATGCTTGACCAGGTGTGGGTTAGTTTTGTGATGTAGGGGCTGTCACAGTGGGCTGTCGCAGTGTTGATGCTGCCACTGTCTAACTTGCAGTGTTGAAGCTCTAGGAGGCCTGGTCACAGACCGGGCTGCGGGGGCGTTGACCCCCGAAACTCTCTCCAGGTAAACTCCAGGTAACTTTATTATTTATCAACTCTATTCTTTATTAATAGCCACTGAGGCACCTGAAGGGACCTCGGTGAAATTCTAGGCACTGCTGCCTTAATGTTAACCACATATATTTTTATCATTTTTAGTTATCATTTTGTATACAGTGTTGCTGTACGTGTACGTGGTTTTAAATTGGGAGGGGGGAAGTTTTTTTTTCAGTTGCGTGCTTGGAAAGTAAAGATGAAGCTCGGAATTTTTATTGTGTCGAGCGTGACCTTTGGGGTTCCAGTGCTGTGTAAAATTTATAATTCCTTACTTCTGTCCCTTCATACCTCCCCCCCCCCAGGACTCTAATGCTCTCCTTCGCCCCTCCCCGCCTTGCCTGACCTTGCCCCGCCTTACCCCGCCATGCCCCGCCATGCCCCGCCTTGCCCCGCCTTGCCCCGCCTTGCCCCGCCTTGCCCCGCCTTGCCCCGCCTTGCCCCGCCTTGCCCCGCCATGCCCCGCCTTGCCCCGCCTTGCCCCGCCTTGCCCCCGCCATGCCCCACCTTGCCCCGCCTCTGTAGCTGATGCTGTGAAGCCGAAATGCGAGCAGAAAAGAAGCCTTGTTAGTGTGTTGGGGAGACGGTGCGAGAGGTGTGTGACAGCTGTGAGTGATGGTGGCATGTTGCACCTCGGGGAGGAGCAGGGGGACGGGCAGCAGGAGGAGGAGCAGGATGTTGAGAAACAAGTTTAGTAGTCTTCGAGGGTCATGTGGATGACAATCTTCACCGAGTGCCAAAGCAACCAGATTGTCATGGGTATATGGGCCAGAGGGCCGCCAGTAGCAACTGCCTGGTTGACTAGACAAGTCTGGCTCACAGGCAGGACTGAGAAGATGTAAAAACTCTGGAAACCTGTCACAGGTATATCACAGGTAAGGCCGATAGGTTAGTGGAGAAGGAAAGACGAATTGTTGGAAGGATAAATGATAGAAGAGGGAGGCAAAGAGGAAGGAAGGAAGACGGAGAGAGAGAGAGGAAGGAAGAGAAGTGGATAGGAGGTGTGAAGAGGAAATATATTGTAATATAAAACACACACACACACACACACACACACACACACACACACACACACACACACACACACAGACTACAAACCTCACTCAAGGAAAAAGATCTTGGGGTGAGTATAACACCAGGCACATCTCCTGAAGCGCACATCAACCAAATAACTGCTGCAGCATATGGGCGCCTAGCAAACCTCTGAACAGCATTCCGACATCTTAATAAGGAATCATTCAGGACCCTGTACACCGTGTACGTTAGGCCCATATTGGAGTATGCGGCACCAGTTTGGAACCCACACCTAGCCAAGCACGTGAAGAAACTAGAGAAAGTGCAAAGGTTTGCAACAAGACTAGTCCCAGAGCTAAGAGGTATGTCCTACGAGGAGAGGTTAAGGGAAATCAACCTGACGACACTGGAGGACAGGAGAGATAGGGGGGACATGATAACGACATACAAAATACTGAGAGGAATTGACAAGGTGGACAAAGACAGGATGTTCCAGAGATTGGACACAGTTGGAAGCTGAAGACACAGATGAATCACAGGGATGTTAGGAAGTATTTCTTCAGCCACAGAGTAGTCAGTAAGTGGAGTAGTTTGGGAAGCGATGTAGTGGAGGCAGGATCCATACATAGCTTTAAGCAGAGGTATGATAAAGCTCACGGCTCAGGGAGAGTGACCTAGTAGCGATCAGTGAAGAGGCGGGGCCAGGAGCTCGGACTCGACCCCCGCAACCTCAACTAGGTGAGTACAACTAGGTGAGTACACACACACACACACACACACACACACACACACACACACACACACACACACACACACACACACACAGGAAATGGAACAGTCTGGAAAGTGGTGGAGTGGAGGCAGGTACCATACATAGCTTTAAGAAGAGGTATGATGAAGCTCATAGAGCAAGGAGAAAGTGGATCTAGTAGCGACCAGTGAAGAGGCGGAGCCAAGAGCTATAACTCGACCCCTGCAACCACAATTAGGTAAGTACATACACGGAGAAGAACCTTGGGGTGAGCATTATACCGAGCATATCCCCTGAAGCGCACATCAACCAAGTAACTGCTACAGCAAATACAAGTCTGGTAAAGCTAAGAACAGCTTTTCGACATCTAAGTAAGGAGTCATTGAAGACACTGTGCACCGTGTACGTAAGGCCAATATTGGAATATGCAGCACCACTATGGAACCTACACTTGGTCAAGTACGTCAAGAAACTGGAGAAAGAGGAGAGGTTTGCAACAAGACTAGTCCCGGAGCTAAGGGGTTTGTCCTACGAGGAGAGGTGAAGGGAACTCAACCTGACGACACTGGAGGACAGGAGAACTAGGGGGATATGATAACGACGTATAAAGTATTGAGATGAATTAGCAAGGTGAACAGGGAGTGTTTAAAAGATGGGAAATAGGAACAAGAGGTTACGATTGGAAGTTATAAACTCAGATTAGTCTTAAGGATGTTAGGAAGCATTTCTTCAGCCTTAGAGTTGTGAAGAAATGGAACACTCTGAAGAGTGAAGTGGTAGAGACAGGATCCATACACAGCTTTAGGAAGAGGTACGGCAAGGCCAGGAGAGAATGGACTTAGTATCTGCCAGCAAAGAGGCGGGGGCAGGAGCTGTAAATTGGCGCCTGCAACCACATATAGGTGAGTACACACGCACGCACATGCGCACACGTACATTTTTTCTTTCGATGGAGACGGAAGATAAACAAAAGGCAATCGTCGCTCGTCATTGTTTTTCCCGCCACTTTAATATTGATGGCGCCACTGTTCCCGCCTCCTGAGTTGACTCTAGCAATGTTACTGTCATGGAGACTATCCTAGGATGATCCTAGCAATGTTACTGTCATGGAGACTATCCTAGGATGATCCTAGCAATGTTACTGTCATGGAGACTATCCTAGGATGATCCAAGCAATGTTACTGTCATGGAGACTATCCTAGGATGATCCAAGCAATGTTACTGTCATGGAGACTATCCTAGGATGATCCTAGCAATGTTACTGTCATGGAGACTATCCTAGGATGATCCAAGCAATGTTACTGTCATGGAGACTATCCTAGGATGATCCTAGCAATGTTACTGTCATGGAGACTATCCTAGGATGATCCTAGCAATGTTACTGTCATGGAGACTATCCTAGGATGATCCAAGCAATGGTACTGTCATGGAGACTCTCCTAGGATGATCCTAGCAATGTTACTGTCATGGAGACTATCCTAGGATGATCCAAGCAATGTTACTGTCATGGAGACTATCCTAGGATGATCCTAGCAATGTTACTGTCATGGAGACTATCCTAGGATGATCCTAGCAATGTTACTGTCATGGAGACTATCCTAGGATGATCCAAGCAATGGTACTGTCATGGAGACTCTCCTAGGATGATCCTAGCAATGTTACTGTCATGGAGACTATCCTAGGATGATCCAAGCAATGGTACTGTCATGGAGACTATCCTAGGATGATCCTAGCAATGTTACTGTCATGGAGACTATCCTAGGATGATCCTAGCAATGTTACTGTCATGGAGACTATCCTAGGATGATCCTAGCAATGTTACTGTCATGGAGACTATCCTAGGATGATCCTAGCAATGTTACTGTCATGGAGACTATCCTAGGATGATCCAAGCAATGTTACTGTCATGGAGACTATCCTAGGATGATCCTAGCAATGTTACTGTCATGGAGACTATCCTAGGATGATCCTAGCAATGTTACTGTCATGGAGACTATCCTAGGATGATCCAAGCAATGTTACTGTCATGGAGACTATCCTAGGATGATCCAAGCAATGTTACTGTCATGGAGACTATCCTAGGATGATCCTAGCAATGTTACTGTCATGGAGACTATCCTAGGATGATCCAAGCAATGTTACTGTCATGGAGACTATCCTAGGATGATCCTAGCAATGTTACTGTCATGGAGACTATCCTAGGATGATCCTAGCAATGTTACTGTCATGGAGACTATCCTAGGATGATCCAAGCAATGGTACTGTCATGGAGACTCTCCTAGGATGATCCTAGCAATGTTACTGTCATGGAGACTATCCTAGGATGATCCAAGCAATGTTACTGTCATGGAGACTATCCTAGGATGATCCTAGCAATGTTACTGTCATGGAGACTATCCTAGGATGATCCTAGCAATGTTACTGTCATGGAGACTATCCTAGGATGATCCAAGCAATGGTACTGTCATGGAGACTCTCCTAGGATGATCCTAGCAATGTTACTGTCATGGAGACTATCCTAGGATGATCCAAGCAATGGTACTGTCATGGAGACTATCCTAGGATGATCCTAGCAATGTTACTGTCATGGAGACTATCCTAGGATGATCCTAGCAATGTTACTGTCATGGAGACTATCCTAGGATGATCCTAGCAATGTTACTGTCATGGAGACTATCCTAGGATGATCCTAGCAATGTTACTGTCATGGAGACTATCCTAGGATGATCCAAGCAATGTTACTGTCATGGAGACTATCCTAGGATGATCCTAGCAATGTTACTGTCATGGAGACTATCCTAGGATGATCCTAGCAATGTTACTGTCATGGAGACTATCCTAGGATGATCCTAGCAATGTTACTGTCATGGAGACTATCCTAGGATGATCCTAGCAATGTTACTGTCATGGAGACTATCCTAGGATGATCCAAGCAATGGTACTGTCATGGAGACTATCCTAGGATGATCCTAGCAATGTTACTGTCATGGAGACTATCTTAGGATGATCCTAGCAATGTTACTGTCATGGAGACTAGGCTAGGATGATCCTAGCAATGTTACTGTCATGGAGACTATCCTAGGATGATCCTAGCAATGTTGCTGTCATGGAGACTATCCTAGGATGATCCTAGCAATGTTACTGTCATGGAGACTATCCTAGGATGATCCTAGCAATGTTACTGTCATGGAGACTATCCTAGGATGATCCAAGCAATGTTACTGTCATGGAGACTATCCTAGGATGATCCTAGCAATGTTACTGTCATGGAGACTATCCTAGGATGATCCTAGCAATGTTACTGTCATGGAGACTATCCTAGGATGATCCTAGCAATGTTACTGTCATGGAGACTATCCTAGGATGATCCTAGCAATGTTACTGTCATGGAAGCTATCCTAGGATGATCCTAGCAATGTTCCTGCCATGGAGACGATCCTAGGATGATCCTAGCAATATTACTGTCATGGAGACTATCCTAGGATGATCCTAGCAATGTTACTGTCATGGAGACTATCCTAGAATGATCCTAGCAATGTTACTGTCATGGAGACGATCCTAGGATGATCCTAGCAATGTTACTGTCATGGAGACGATCCTAGGATGATCCTAGCAATGTTATTGCAATGGAGACTATCCTAGGATGATCCTAGCAATGTTGCTGTTATGGTGAGTGTCCTAGAATGATCCTACCAATGTTGCTGTCATGGAGTGTCCTAGAATGATCCTTTCAATGTTGCTGTCATGGTGAGTGTCCTAGAATGATCCTACCAATGTTGCTGTCATGGAGAGTGTTCTAGAATGATCCTAGCAATGTTGCTGTCATGGAGACTGTCCTACAATGATCCTAGCAATGTTACTGCCGTGGAGACTGTCCTAGGATGATCCTAGTAGTGTTTGTCATGGAGACTGTCCTAGGATGATCCTATCAGCAACTGGTAACACAACACATGTCAACTTTGTAAAGCGAATTCGCGATGCGCTAAATTTAGTTGCCTCATCTGAGTCTATCTTTAAATTAACCGATTCTTTAGTTTTGGCTAGGTAACATAAGAATGGAGGAACGCTGCTGCAGCAGGCCTACTGGCCCATACAAGACTATGTGGTGTGTGTGTGTGTGTGTGTGTGTGTGTGTGTGTGTGTGTGTGTGTGTGTGAACCCGGAATAATGTGCATATTGTGTTATGACTGGTATATAATATTTACGGCTCATAAAACAGGTCTTATATTGTTATGACACACGTGCCTTGCTGTGTGTGTGTTGATGCTGGCGAGAACTTCCTGTGCTCATTACCATGACACAAAACATTTGTGCTCACACGTGCTCTTATATCTCTGTCTGTGCAGCAGGGACAGAGAGGACCCAGTAGCGATCAATGAAGAAGCGGGGCCAGGAGCTATGACTCGGCCCCTGCAACCACAAATAGGTGGGTACAAACACATACAATGGTCACATTAAGCTTGGAGACCAGTTGAGTCACCTCCGTGAAGTGGTATGTCGTAGGCTTTTATTGATCCTTCGGAAGAACAAGTTACAATACCATAGCTGCAACACTTCACAACTAACCCACAATACCATAGCTGCAACACTTCACAACTAACCCACAATACCATAGCTGCAACACTTCACAACTAACCCACAATACCATAGCTGCAACACTTCACAACTATCCCACAATACCATAGCTGCAACACTTCACAACTAACCCACAATACCATAGCTGCAACACTGCACAACTAACCCACAATACCATAGCTGCAACACTTCACAACTAACCCACAATACCATAGCTGCAACACTTCACAACTATCCCACAATACCATAGCTGCAACAGTTTACAACTAACCCAAAATACCATAGCTGCAACAGTTTACAACTAACCCACAATACCATAGCTGCAACAGTTTACAACTAACCCACAATACCATAGCTGCAACAGTTTACAACTAACCCACAATACCATAGCTGCAACACTTCACAACTAACCCACAATACCATAGCTACAACACTTCACAACTAACCCACAATACCATAGCTGCAACACTTCACAACTAACCCACAATACCATAGCTGCAACACTTCACAACTAACCCACAATACCATAGCTGCAACACTTCACAACTAACCCACAATACCATAGCTGCAACACTTCACAACTATCCCACAATACCATAGCTGCAACAGTTTACAACTAACCCAAAATACCAAAGCTGCAACAGTTTACAACTAACCCACAATACCATAGCTGCAACAGTTTACAACTAACCCACAATACCATAGCTGCAACAGTTTACAACTAACCCACAATACCATAGCTGCAACACTTCACAACTAACCCACAATACCATAGCTGCAACACTTCACAACTAACCCACAATACCATAGCTGCAACAGTTTACAACTAACCCAAAATACCATAGCTGCAACAGTTTACAACTAACCCACAATACCATAGCTGCAACAGTTTACAACTAACCCACAATACCATAGCTGCAACAGTTTACAACTAACCCACAATACCATAGCTGCAACAGTTTACAACTAACCCACAATACCGTAGCTGCAACACTTCACAACTAACCCACAATACCGTAGCTGCAACAGTTTACGTCTAACCCAAAATACCATAGCTGCAACAGTTTACAACTAACCCACAATACCGTAGCTGCAACAGTTTACGTCTAACCCACAATACCATAGCTGCAACAGTTTACGTCTAACCCAAAATACCATAGCTGCAACAGTTTACAACTAACCCACAGTACCATAGCTGCAACAGTTTACGTCTAACCCACAATACCATAGCTGCAACAGTTTACGTCTAACCCAAAATACCATAGCTGCAACAGTTTACAACTAACCCACAATACCATAGCTGCAACAGTTTACGTCTAACCCAAAATACCATAGCTGCAATAGTTTACAACTAACCCACAATACCGTAGCTGCAACAGTTTACGTCTAACCCAAAATACCATAGCTGCAACAGTGTACAACTAACCCACAATACCATAGCTGCAACAATTCACAACTAACCCACAATACCATAGCTGCAACAATTCACAACTAACCCACAATACCGTAGCTGCAACAATTCACAACTAATCCACAGTACCGTAGCTGCAACAATTCACAACTTACCTTCAATACCGTAGCTGCAACAATTCACAACTAACCCACAATACCGTAGCTGCAACAATTCACAACTAATCCACAATACCATAGCTGCAACAATTCACAACTAACCCACAATACCGTAGCTGCAACAATTCACAACTAATCCACAATACCGTAGCTGCAACAATTCACAACTAATCCACAGTACCGTAGCTGCAACAATTCACAACTAATCCACAGTACCGTAGCTGCAACAATTCACAACTTACCTTCAGTACCGTAGCTGCAACAATTCACAACTTACCTTCAGTACCGTAGCTGCAACAATTTACAACTTACCTTCAGTACCGTAGCTGCAACAATTTACAACTAACCCACAATACCGTAGCTGCAACAATTCACAACTTACCTTCAGTACCGTAGCTGCAACAATTCACAACTTACCTTCAGTACCGTAGCTGCAACAATTCACAACTTACCTTCAGTACCGTAGCTGCAACAATTCACAACTTACCTTCAGTACCGTAGCTGCAACAATTTACAACTTACCTTCAGTACCGTAGCTGCAAATAATTTACAACTAACCTACAATACCGTAGCTGCAAATAATTCACAACTTACCTTCAGTACTGTAGCTTGCAAATAATTCACACAACTTACCTTCAGTACCGTAGCTGCAACAATTCACAACTTACCTTCAGTACCGTAGCTGCAACAATTCACAACTTACCTTCAGTACCGTAGCTGCAACAATTCACAACTTACCTTCAGTACCGTAGCTGCAACAATTCACAACTTACCTTCAGTACCGTAGCTGCAACAATTTACAACTTACCTTCAGTACCGTAGCTGCAACAATTTACAACTAACCCACAATACCGTAGCTGCAACAATTCACAACTAACTCATAATCTAGAAAGGATACTTCAGATGGTATTTGAATCCATCCTGTAGCATTATGGTAGAGGGTCGGCTCAGAATGGCCAACATATCTCAAGTTTCCTCTTTTAAACTGTAGTTTACTGCTTTCCCATGAATATGATATCTTAAATTCCAAGTGGTAAGCTAGTTCTCTCTCTCTCTCTCTCTCTCTCTCTCTCTCTCTCTCTCTCTCTCTCTCTCTCTCTCTCTCTCTCTCTCTCTCTCTCTCTCTCTCTCTCTCTCTCTCTCTCTCTCTCTCTCTCTCTCTCTCTCTCTCTCTCTCTCTCTCTCTCTCTCTCTCTCTTTTTTTTTTTTTTTTTTACACAGGGTTTGACAAGGTTAAGGATCCCTAGCTTTATTGACAGCTATTTACAGGTTAAGGATTCCTAACTTTATTGGCAAGCTAAGAGCTGTTACCTACATCAGCTCATTTGAAAGCATTTTTATTGTTATGAGACATACAAGTAGGAAACAGGATGAAGTTGGAGCCATCTGTGGGCCAGCATTTTCATTTGATCAACTGACTTTATCTCGTTGACATCATTATGCTGTACGAATGTGTTCCATACTCTAGTCATCCTGGGTATGACTGACTTTATCTCGTTGACATCATTATGCTGTACGAATGTGTTCCATACTCGAGTCATCCTGGGTATGTATGATCTCAGATGGAGTGATGTTCTGGAGAAGGGTACAGCCAGAGTGAAGTTGCTGCTTTCTGCCCGTCTTGTGGCATAAAAGCTTGTTTCACCCTGTCCTCGAAGTGGATCCAAGTGTGGTATTTTGACAATATTGGCCTTGTACATAACAATAAGGCCACCCACATCCCTCCTATGTTGAAGGCTCTCTCTCTCTCTCTCTCTCTCTCTCTCTCACTCGGGTTTACGTACATATATTACAACATATTTTCTTGAAAAGAAAAAAGTATTCGTACAGAAATTTTCCGGGTTCAACCGGTCCCAGACCAAACCTTCCCCTGTGTGACGGTAAATGGTTTTCACCACTTAGAAGACCATGGGCAGTAGTGTGGTAATTTTTGTTGGTCTGACAGAGTTTGAAGCTTGTCGACTCCTGGAAGGTTTATTAAGAAGCTTCTCGGCATTTGGTCAAGCGAAATTTTAATTACTGTCTTAGGGATTAACGTCAACTCCAGACCATGTTTACACTATAATACAACCTCTTGTGTTTATATTTTGTGGTAGTTGTTAACAGCTTGTGTTCATAGCTGCTCCCTCCCTACCTTGCTACCCTCCCTAACTTGTTACCCCCCCTACCTTGGCTCCCTCCCTACCTTGCTTCCCTCCCTACCTTGCTACCCTCCCTACCTTGCTACCCTCCCTACCTTGCTACCCTCCCTAACTTGTTACCCCCCCTACCTTGCTTCCCTCCCTACCTTGGCCCTCCCTACCTTGCTTCCTCCCTACCCTTGCTACCCTCCCCTACCTTGCTACCCTCCCACCTTGCTACCCTCCCCACCTTGCTACCCTCCCTCCCCACCTTGCTACCCTCCCTACCTTGCTACCCTCCCACCCTTGCTTCCCCTCCCCACCCTTGCACCCTCCCTACCTTGCTACCCTCCCACCTTGCCTACCCTCCCACCCTGCCTTACCCTCCGTACCCTCTACCCTCCGTACCTTGCCTCCCTCCCTACCTTGCTACTCCTCCCTACCTTGCTACCCTCCCCACCTCTACCCTCCCTACCTCTATCCCTACCTTGCTTCTCCCTACCTGATACCCTCCCTCCCACTCCATACCCTCCCTACCTTGCTACTCCCCTCCCCACCTTGCTACCTCCCTACCTTTGCTTCCTCCCTCCCACCTTGCACTCCCTCTTGCACCCTCCTATCTTGCTACCCTCCCTCCTTGCTTACTCCCTCCGTACCTTGCATACCCTCCGTACCTTGCCTCCCTCCCTCTCCTTGCTACCCTCCCTACCTTGCTACCCTCCCTACCTTCTACCCTCCCTACCTTGCTACCCTCCCTACCTTGCTACCCTCCCTACTCCTTGCACCCTCCCTACCTTGCTTCCCTCCCCACCTGCTTCCCTCCCTATTTTGCTACCCTCCCTACCTTGCTACCTCCCTACCTTCATACCTCCCACCTGCTTCCTCTCTACCTTGCTTCCCTCCCTACCTTGTACCCTCCCTACCCTACCCTCCCTACCTTGCTACCCTCCCTACCTTGCTTCCCCTCCCTAACTTGCTTCCTCCCTACCTTGCTACCCTCCCCTACCTTGCTACCCTCCCTACTTGCTACCCTCCCTACCCTCACCCTCCCACCTTACTTCCGCACTCTCCCACCTTGCTTCCTCCCCACCTTGCTACCCTCCCTCCCCCACTCCTTGCTACCCTCCCTACCTTGCTACCCTCCCCTACCTTGCTCCCTCCCTACCTTGCTTCCCTCCCTACCTTGCTTCCTCCCTACCTTGCTACCCTCCCACCCTTGCTTCCCTCCTCCCTTGCTTCCCTCCCTACCTTGCTTCCTCCCTACCTTGCTTTCCCTCCCTACCTTGCTACCCTCCCTACCTTGCTACCCTCCCTACCTTGCTACCCTCCCTACCCTGCTACCCTCCCTACCTTGCTACCCTCCCTAACTTGCTTCCCTCCCTAACTTGCTTCCCTCCCTACCTTGCTACCCTCCCTACCTTGCTTCCCTCCCTACCTTGCTTCCCTCCCTACCTTGCTTCCCTCCCTACCGTGCTTCCCTCCCTACCTTGCTTCCCTCCCTACCTTGCTTCCCTCCCTACCTTGCTTCCCTCCCTACCTTGGCTCCCTCCCTACCTTGCCTCCCTCCCTACCTTGCTACCCTCCCTACCTTGCTACCCTCCCTACCTTGCTACCCTCCCTACCTTGCTACCCTCCCTACCTTGCTACCCTCCCTACCTTGCTACCCTCCCTACCTTGCTACCCTCCCTACCTTGCTTCCCTCCCTACCTTGCTACCCTCCCTACCTTGCTACCCTCCCTACCTTGCTACCCTCCGTACCTTGCTACCCTCCGTACCTTGCCTCCCTCCCTACCTTGCTACCCTCCCTACCTTGCTACCCTCCCTACCTTGCTTCCCTCCCTGACTTGCTTCCCTCCCTACCTTGCTACCCTCCCTACCTTGCTTCCCTCCCTACCTTGCTTCCCTCCCTACTTTGCTTCCCTCCCTACCTTGCTTCCCTCCCTACCTTGCTTCCCTCCCTCCCTTGCTTCCTTCCCTACCTTGCTTCCTTCCCTCCCTTGCTTCCCTCCCTCCCTACCTTGCTTCCCTCCCTACCTTGCGTCCCTCCCTACCTTGCTTCCCTCCCTACCTTGCTTCCCTCCCTACCTTGCTTCCCTCCCTACCTTGCTACCCTCCCTACCTTGCTTCCCTCCCTACCTTGCTACCCTCCCTACCTTGCTTCCCTCCGTACCTTGCTACCTTCCCTACCTTGCTTCCCTCCCTACTTTGCTTCCCTCCCTACCTTGCTACCTTCCCTACCTTGCTTCCCTCCCTACCTTGCTACCCTCCCTACCTTGCTTCCCTCCCTGCCTTCTTCACAGAGGAGAGGAAGGGAGATAAGTATATAGTGTTACACGGGTGGTATGGACAGCGGAGAAAAGGGAGAAGAACGTGTGTATAATATTACAAAGGTGATATACAGAGGCGAAGCTTTACAGGGAGGAGAGGTAAAAGTGTGTACAGTGTTACACAGGTGGTGTATACAGTCTAGAAACTGCGTAGCACTCCTGGCACTGGTTGTAATAAATTGATGACTCTGAGTAGAGCGTTACTTACGTCAGAGACTTTCCTCGGGACTTACCGCTTCTTAATTATACTTAATTATATAATCATAATTAAAATAATCATAATTATATGATGATAAAATGTGAAGTTTAAGTTCCTTCATTTTTCCCGCCTTAAGATTCGATCACAAATATTTATCGTGCAAAAAGTTACATTCAGATTAAATATGATTCATTGATATTGTTCCTCATCCGTCAGTTTGTGCAAAAGTTAAAACATCTTGAAAATCTAAAAATAATGGGGGAGGGGGGTTTCAAAATATTTCGATATGTCAGTTTATTTTATATAAAATATGTCTCTCGAAATCGTAATAACACGATTGTTAAGAAACCAGGAAACGGGTGGGGTTTGAACCTGTGGCGAGTGAGTCGTAAAACTCCAGGCCATTGCGTATGTCAGGAGTTCGAACCCCACCCGTTCCGTGGTTTGATAATATTTCCCTAATTTTCCCTATTGAAATTCAGTTAAGGGCAAAGGACTCTATTTTTGTATGGAAGTGAAGATGATAATGGTGGTGTTGGTTGCAGGAGTACCGACGCAGCCGCTGTCGGAGGCGCTGACGGACGCTGGCAGGTTCGCCTACTGTGGTCTGGTGACGGCAGCGCTGTACCACCTGTTCACTGACGCTCCGACGACGCCACACGACGCCAAAACCACCGCTGACGTCGACTTTGCTATCAACACACTGACCAGACTCACCCGCTACCTGGGTCTACCTTCACAGGTACGTCAGCCTTAACTTCTTGTCGACTCTTAACCCTTAAACTGTCCAAACAGATCTACGTTCACATGCGTAGTGCTTCAAAAGTAGATCTACGTTTTTTTACATATTTTCAAATATAGCAAAAAAAATGTAGATCAAAGTTTTTTTTACGCATTTTCAAATGTAAAAAAAAAAAAGGTCTACGTTTTTTTACATTCAAATGTTGATAAAACGTAGATCTACGTTTGGACAGTTTAAGGGTTAAGGCACCTTAATGACCATACCTTTTTTTATTATATACTAGAGATGTATCGGATGTGAAAATTTAGATATCCGCGGATGCAGATGTGTACGAGAATGTCTTACTTATTTTACGGATGTAAGGAATTGTGCGGATGTTACACGGATTCGGATGCGGATGCATATGCGGATATCTGTTTACAGTAAAATGCCGATGCGGATGCAAGAAATTGTGCGGATGTTAGGTGGATGCGGATATCCGATACATCACTGTTTCATACATTGGATGAGTTTACGTTTCATTTGAATAAATTAGTATTTAGAAAGGACTACAATTGAGTAACCCATATTCAATAATACACAGAGAAAAAACATGAATGTTTTCGGTCTACTGGAGAAGACGACCCTTCTCATGTACTCTTAAGCTAGTTGACACACTGAAAACATTCATTTGCTTTCTGTACGACGTGAAGAATTAGACACGTGTGCTTTATCTGGGTATCTTTATTTGTAGACGTTTCGCCAACCAGTTACTTTTTTAATACAATATAAGAACATAATGTGAAGAATGTAGAATTTTATACAAAAAAGATGAGGTAATGAGTCCATCAGCCTTCAAGTTGAAGAGCACCGTAGTCTTGAAGAATGTGAAGCACAGTCGTGGCGTCAGGTGAGGGAGGTGCAGCAGACCAAGACATTGTCACTGGTAGGCGGGATTCTCCAGTGGATGTAGGTTATACCCAAGGAATGGGCCAGTAGTAAGCAGGAAGGTTGTGTAGATGTCCTCTGTACCAAGATTCCATGATGTTACAGTGTCTAACAAGTTGTACACAAATGGTATACAATACCGGTATTGTATACCATTCATGTGCTTTCTGTATTCTTGAATGTTACGTTACTCGACTGTATTACATAAACAGCGAGTGTATGGCTCACTTATCTTAGAAAGAATATAGGAAGGTAATTGTCCGGCATTGCATCTGTCGAGTGGGACAGTCTACCAGGTACGGTCACTGCAGCTAAAACACCGAAGAGATTTAAAAATAGCCTGAAAAATATGAGTTAGAAGTTGATCTAACAATTGGCGTGTGCTAGTAGGCCTTCTGCAGTCCTCTTCCGTTCTCCTGTTATGGTGTTTCCAGCCCTATCCCACTTTCAGAGGGGCGTGTCTTGATGTCGGCGAAGGGCCAGTCAAGGAATCACAGCTGATCATACCTGATTACCTCTCATTACCAAGGCGATGTGTAAGCCCCCCTTCAGATTTAGTGCTTTTCTTTAAATAAAATATTCCCATCCCTACCTTCAACCTTATATAAATTCACATTATTGGCAGTTCACTCGCAGCTCCAGAAATAATTCACGATATTTATCAATTATAGATTATCATATTGTTTAATCAGAATAAGTCTTCATTGGATCTATATATATATATATATATATATATATATATATATATATATATATATATATATATATATATATGATGCAAAAATCACAAGGGGAGTTAGGTAAGAATGTTCCACGAAAGGAATCTGCTAGGACGTCATACTCATTTCTACAACGCTGCAAGCTCCTGATGATGTGCTGATTTCAACACGAAGGGCCTAGAGCTATTATTCAACTCCTGTGGTTTTAAATATATATAACGTCGTGCCGAATAGGTAAAACTGGTCAATTAGCAATAACTCATTTAAAATTAAGTCCTTTCTAAAATTTTCTCTTGTACGTTTAAAGATATATATTTTTCATTTATGGTAATGTAAAAATTAATAATTTTGCACCAAAAGCACCTTAGAAAACTTACCTAACCTTATTATAACAAACCCCATTTAATTTAGCCTAATCCAACTAAATATATTTTAGATAAATTTACAATAATTTAATAATAAACGAACACAGTGAAATATATGTTTTTCGCTAGTTTCAGAATGATTTTTGCGAAATTATTTCATACACAAATTTTTGCTTCTCTTATTCGGCAAGAAGAGCGTTGCTGTTTCAGCCAAAACAGCAAGTTTTACTTATTCGGCATGAGACACACACACACACACACACACACACACACACACACACACACACACACACACACACACACACACACACACACACACACACACACACACACATACATTAATTATATATATATATATATATATATATATATATATATATATATATATATATATATATATATATATATATATATATATATATATATATATATATATATATACAAAATACTGTGAGTCACGGAACAGATTTATTCACTCAGAAAAAATGTTAGAAAAATATATGGCCATGATGTAGCTACATTTCTCTCATTTTTTTGTCTTTCTTCTCTTTGTTTTTCTATTTCTTTTTTATTACTTCAAATATTTGAAAGAGAGGTAAGTTTGTGGTGTCCGGTCTTGGGTATATAGACAACACTCACGGGCACGAGGTGTACTCACCTAGTTGACGTTGCAGGGGTCAAGTCCAAGCTCCTGGCCCCGCCTCTTCACTGATCGCTACTAGGTCACTCTCCCTGAACCGTGAGCTTTATCATACCTCTGCTTAAAGCTGTGTATGGATCCTGCCTCCACTACATCGCTTCCCAAACTATTCCACTTCCTGACTACTCTGTGGCTGAAGAAATACTTCCTAACATCCCTGTGATTCATCTGTGTCTTCAACTTCCAACTGTGTCCCCTTGTTGCTGTGTCCCATCTCTGGAACATCCTGTCTTTGTCCACCTTGTCAATTCCTCTCAGTATTTTATGTCGTTATCATGTCCCCCCTATCTCTCCTGTCCTCCAGTGTCGTCAGGTTGATTTCCATTAACCTCTCCTCGTAGGACTAATCTTGTTGCAAACCTTTGCACTTTCTCTAGTTTCTTTACGTGCTTGGCTAGGTGTGGGTTCCAAACTGGTGCCGCATACTCCAATATGGGCCTAACGTACACGGTGTACAGGGTCCTGAACAATTCTTTATTAAGATGTCGGAATGCTGTTCTGAGGTTTGCTAGGCGCCCATATGCTGCAGCAGTTATTTGGTTGATGTGCGCTTCAGATGTGCCTGGTGTTATACTCACCCCAAGATCTTTTTCCTTGAGTGAGGTTTGTAGTATCTGGCCCCCTAGACTGTATTCCGTCTGTGGTCTTCTTTGCCCTTCCCCAATCTTCATGACTTTGCACTTGGTGGGGTTGAACTCCAGGAGCCAATTGGTGGACCAGGTCTGCAGCCTGTCCAGATCCCTTTGTAGTTCTGCCTGGTCTTCGATCGAATGAATTCTTCTCATCAACTTCACGTCATCTGCAAACAGGTGCACTTCGGAGTCTATTCCTTCCGTCATGTCGTTCACAAATACCAGAAACAGCACTGGTCCTAGGACTGACCCCTGTGGTACCCCGCTGGTCACAGGTGCTCACTCTGACACCTCGCCACGTACCATGACTCGCTGCTGTCTTCCTGACAAGTATTCCCTGATCCATTGTATTGCCTTCCCTGTTATCCCTGATTGGTCTCCAGTTTTTGCACTAATCTCTTGTGTGGAACTGTGTCAAACGCCTTCTTGCAGTCCAAGAAAATGCAATCCACCCACCCCTCTCTCTCTTGTCTTACTGCTGTCACCATGTCATAGAACTCCAATAGGTTTGTGACACAGGATTTCCCGTCCCTGAAACCATGTTGGCTGCTGTTGGTGTTCCACCACTCTTCTCCTGATAATCTTCTCCATGACTTTGCATACTATACATGTCAGTGACACTGGTCTGTAGTTTAGTGCTTCATGTCTGTCTCCTTTTTTAAAGATTGGGACTACATTTGCTGTCTTCCATGCCTCAGGCAATCTCCCTGTTTCGATAGATGTATTGAATATTGTTGTTAGGGGTACACATAGCGCCTCTGCTCCCTCTCTCAGGACCCATGGAGAGATGTTATCCGGCCCCATTGCCTTTGAGGTATCTAGCTCACTCAGAAGCCTCTTCACTTCTTCCTCTGTTGTGTGTACTGTGTCCAGCACTTGGTGGTGTACCCCACCTCTCCGTCTTTTGGGAGCCCCTTCTGTCTCCTCTGTGAACACTTCTTTGAATCTCTTGTTGAGTTCCTCACATACTTTACGGTCATTTCTTGTTGTCTCTCCTCCTTCCTTCCTTAGCCTGATTACCTGGTCCTTGACTGTTGTTTTCCTCCTGATGTGGCTGTATAACAGCTTCGGGTCAGATTTGGCTTTCGCTGCTATGTCGTTTTCATATTGTCGTTGGGCTTCCCTTCTTATCTGTGCATATTCATTTATGGCTCTACGACTGCTCTCCTTATTCTCCTGGGTTCTTTGCCTTCTATATTTCTTCCAGTCCCTAGCACACTTGGTTTTTGCCTCCCTGCACCTTTGGGTGAACCATGGGCTCATCCTGGCTTTTTCATTATTCCTGTTACCCTTGGGTACAAACCTCTCCTCAGCCTCCTTGCACATTGTTGCTACATATTCCATCATCTCATTAACTGGCTTCCCTGCCAGTTCTCTGTCCCACTGAACCCCGTTCAGGTAGTTCCTCATTCCCGTGTAGTCCCCTTTCTTGTAGTTTGGCTTCATTCGCCCTGGCCTTCCTGCTTCCCCCTCCACTTGTAGCTCTACTGTGTATTCGAAGCTTAAAACCACGTGATCGCTGGCCCCAAGGGGTCTTTCATATGTGATGTCCTCAATATCTGCACTACTCAAGGTGAATACTAGGTCCAGTCTGGTGTACTCACCTAGTTGAGGTTGCAGGGGTCGATTCCAAGCTCCTGGCCCCGCCTCGGGGTGTGTGCGTGCGTGTGTGCGTGCGTGTGTGTGTGCATGTGTGTGTGTGCGCGTGTGTGTGCGTGTGTGTGTGTGTGTGCGTGCGTGTGTGTGCGTGTGTGTGCGTGTGTGTGCGTGTGTGCGTGTGTGCGCGCGTGTGTATGTGCCTGTGTGTGTGTGTGTGTGTGTGTGTGTGTGTGTGTGTGTGTGTGTGTGCGCGCGTGCGTGTGTGTGCATGTACGTGTGTGTGTACTCACCTAGTGTGTGTGTATGTACTCACCTAGTTGTACTCACCTAGTTGAGGTTGCAGGGGTCGAGTCCAAGCTCCTGGCCCCGCCTCTTCACTGGTCGCTACTAGGTCACTCTCCCTGAACCGTGAGCTTTATCATACCTCTGCTTAAAGCTATGTATGAATTCTGCCTCCACTACATCGCTTCCCAAACTATTCCACTTCCTGACTACTCTGTGGCTGAAGAAATACTTCCTAACATTCCTGTGATTCATCTGTGTCTTCAACTTCCAACTGTATCCCCTTGTTGCTGTGTCCTATCTCTGGAACATCCTGTCTTTGTCCACCTTGTCAATTCCTCTCAGTATTTTGTATGTCGTTATCATGTCCCCCCTATCTCTCCTGTCCTCCAGTGTCGTCAGGTTGATTTCCCTTAACCTTTCCTCGTAGGACATAACTCCTAGCTCTGCGACTAGTCTTGTTGCAAACCTTTGCACTTTCTCTAGTTTCTTTACGTGCTTTGCTAGCCTGGAGTTTACCTGGAGAGAGTTCCGGGGGTCAACGCCCCCGCGGCCCGGTCTGCTAGGTGTGGGCTCCAGACTGATGCCGCATACTCCAATATGGGCCTAACGTACACGGTGTACAGGGCCCTGAACGATTCCTTATTAAGATGTCGGAATGCTGTTCTGAGGTTTGCTAGGCGCCCATATGCTGCAGCAGTTATTTGGTTGATGTGCGCTTCAGGAGATGTGCCTGGTGTTATACTCACCCCAAGATCTTTTTCCTTGTGTGAGGTTTGTAGTCTCTGGCCCCCTAAACTGTATTCCGTCTGCGGTCTTCTTTGCCCTTCCCCAATCTTCATGACTTTGCACTTGGTGGGGTTGAACTCCAGGAGCCAATGTCAGCATAGTTGCTGATCTCTGTGTTATATAGCATAGCATATAGTATCATCCATGTGCTTTAGATAGGAGATCCCTTTTAGGCCTGTGACTTTGTGTGACGTCAGGGGATGCACATGTGTACGTTCGTACCTCTGCCTCGGCCTCAGTCGGCGGTAGATCATCCAGGCTAGGACAGGCAGAGGCTGGGCTCCATTTCCCATCATCACAATCTGACAATATATGTTACCATCCAACAAGTGTGTCTACCTTCAACCCTCGATATCTCCATTTAAGAACCCCTACGAGACCAATTGGTGGACCAGGTCTACAGCCTGTCCAGATCCCTTTGTAGTTCTGCCTGGTCTTCGATCGAATGAATTCTTCTCATCAACTTCACGCCATCTGCAAACAGGGACACTTCGGAGTCTATTCCTTCCGTCATGTCGTTCACAAATACCAGGAACAGCACTGATCCTAGGACTGACCCCTGTGGGACCCCGCTGGTCACAGGTGCCCACTCTGACACCTCGCCACGTACCATGACTCGCTGCTGTCTTCCTGACAAGTATTCCCTGATCCATTGTATTGCCTTCCCTGTTATCCCTGCTTGGTCCTCCAGTTTTTGCACTAATATCTTGTGTGGAACTGTGTCAAACGCCTTCTTGCAGTCCAAGAAAATGCAATCCACCCACCCCTCTCCCTCTTGTCTTACTGCTGTCACCATGTCATAGAACTCCAGTAGGTTTGTGACACAGGATTTCCCGTCCCTGAAACCGCGCGCGCGCGTGTGTGTGTGTGTGTGTGTGCGCGTGCGTGCGTGCGTGTGTGCGTGTGCCTGTGCGTGTGCGTGTGTATACCTGGCAAGGACAGTCAGGATACTGTGTATGCAAAATGGTTCTCATACACTGCGTAGTTATGTCTGGAAAACAAAAGGAAGAGACGAGACTAAGAGGAAGAAGTGCGAGCGAAAGAAGAGTCAAGAGATGAGGAAGAAGATAGATTTGCTAAGGATGGAGATAAATGATATAAAATACCGACACGATGGAAAAACATACACAAATAAATAACAAAAAAAGGCACAATACCGTAACTAGAACACAACTGTCGTATAATGCGATCCTTTTTGACTACGTTTCGCCCACACAGTGGGCTCTATTAAGTTACAAACAGATCTGTTTGTGACTTGATAACACCCACTGTGTGGGCAAAACGTAGTTAAGGATGGCATTATACTACAGTTGTGTGTATGTTTACATGCGAAGGACGGGGAAGAGGAGGATCAGCGGAGGAGGGAAAGGGAACAAGGAAAGACAATAAAACTGAAAGGGGGTAAAATAAAAACAAAATGTGTACAAAGTGAGATAGTGGCAGAGGAGATGCGATCAGAGGGGAAGGGATAGTGCGAGGGGAATTAACAAGGGGAGAGGACTGGCTGAGGGAGACAACAAAAGAGGGGAGATGGGGGGATGCCTGCAAAATGGAGGAGGGGAGATGAGAATGAGGAGATTGGATGCTGGGGGTGATGAAGTGAGGCAAGTAACAATGATGAGATAAAAAGAATGGTTTAGGATGGAAGAGGATGTTGACATGAACATGATCTCTCACGACCGGTCATACTTTCCCACGACTACTGTTACTTTCCCACGACTACTGTTACTTTCCCACGACTACTGTTACTTTCCCACGACTACTGTTACTTTCCCACGACCATTGTTACTTTCCCACGACTACTGTTACTTTCCCACGACTACTGTTACTTTCCCACGACTACTGTTACTTTCCCACGACCATTGTTACTTTCCCACGACTACTGTTACTTTCCCACGACTACTGTTACTTTCCCACGACTACTGTTACTTTCCCACGACCATTGTTACTTTCCCACGACTACTGTTACTTTCCCACGACTACTGTTACTTTCCCACGACTACTGTTACTTTCCCACGACTACTGTTACTTTCCCACGACCATTGTTACTTTCCCACGACTACTGTTACTTTCCCACGACTACTGTTACTTTCCCACGACTACTGTTACTTTCCCACGACTACTGTTACTTTCCCACGACCATTGTTACTTTCCCACGACTACTGTTACTTTCCCACGACTACTGTTACTTTCCCACGACTACTGTTACTTTCCCACGACTACTGTTACTTTCCCACGACCATTGTTACTTTCCCACGACTACTGTTACTTTCCCACGACTACTGTTACTTTCCCACGACTACTGTTACTTTCCCACGACAAGTGGTACTTTCCCACGACCATTGTTACTTTCCCACGACTACTGTTACTTTCCCACGACTACTGTTACTTTCCCACGACTACTGTTACTTTCCCCACGACTTTCCCACGACTACTGTTACTTTCCCACGACTTTCCCACGACTACTGTTACTTTCCCACGACTACTGTTACTTTCCCACCACGACCATTGTTACTTTCCCACGACTACTGTTACTTTCCCACGACTACTGTTACTTTCCCACGACCATTGTTACTTTCCCACGACTACTGTTACTTTCCCACGACTACTGTTACTTTCCCACGACCATTGTTACTTTCCCACGACTACTGTTACTTTCCCACGACTACTGTTACTTTCCCACGACTACTGTTACTTTCCCACGACTACTGTTACTTTCCCACGACTACTGTTACTTTCCCACGACCATTGTTACTTTCCCACGACTACTGTTACTTTCCCACGACTACTGTTACTTTCCCACGACCATTGTTACTTTCCCACGACTACTGTTACTTTCCCACGACTACTGTTACTTTCCCACGACTACTGTTACTTTCCCACGACCATTGTTACTTTCCCACGACTACTGTTACTTTCCCACGACCATTGTTACTTTCCCACGACTACTGTTACTTTCCCACGACTACTGTTACTTTCCCACGACCATTGTTACTTTCCCACGACTACTGTTACTTTCCCACGACTTTCCCACGACTACTGTTACTTTCCCACGACTACTGTTACTTTCCCACGACCATTGTTACTTTCCCACGACTACTGTTACTTTCCCACGACTACTGTTACTTTCCCACGACTGCTGTTACTTTCCCACGACTCCCACGACTACTGTTACTACTGTTACTTTCCCACGACTACTGTTACTTTCCCACGACTACTGTTACTTTCCCACGACCATTGTTACTTTCCCACGACTACTGTTACTTTCCCACGACCATTGTTACTTTCCCACGACTACTGTTACTTTCCCACGACTACTGTTACTTTCCCACGACTACTGTTACTTTCCCACGACCATTGTTACTTTCCCACGACTACTGTTACTTTCCCACGACCATTGTTACTTTCCCACGACTACTGTTACTTTCCCACGACTACTGTTACTTTCCCACGACTACTGTTTCCCACGACTACTGTTACTTTCCCACGACTACTGTTACTTTTCCACGACCATTGTTACTTTCCCACGACTACTGTTACTTTCCCACGACTACTGTTACTTTCCCACGACCATTGTTACTTTCCCACGACTACTGTTACTTTCCCACGACTACTGTTACTTTCCCACGACCATTGTTACTTTCCCACGACTACTGTTACTTTCCCACGACTACTGTTACTTTCCCACGACTTTCCCACGACTACTGTTACTTTCCCACGACTACTGTTACTTTCCCACGACTACTGTTACTTTCCCACGATCATTGTTACTTTCCCACGACTACTGTTACTTTCCCACGACCATTGTTACTTTCCCACGACTACTGTTACTTTCCCACGACTACTGTTACTTTCCCACGACTACTGTTACTTTCCCACGACTACTGTTACTTTCCCACGACTACTGTTACTTTCCCACGACCATTGTTACTTTCCCACGACTACTGTTACTTTCCCACGACCATTGTTACTTTCCCACGACTACTGTTACTTTCCCACGACTACTGTTACTTTCCCACGACTACTGTTACTTTCCCACGACTGCTGTTACTTTCCCACGACCACTGTTACTTTCCCACGACCACTGTTACTTTCCCACGACCACTGTTACTTTCCCACGACTACTGTTACTTTCCCACGACTACTCGTTACTTTCCCACGACCACTGTTACTTTCCCACGACTACTGTTACTTTCCCACGACTATTGTTACTTTCCCACGACTATTGTTACTTTCCCACGACTACTGTTACTTTCCCCACGACTACTGTTACTTTCCCACGACTACTGTTACTTTCCCACGACCACTGTTACTTTCCCACGACCACTCTTACTTTCCCACGACTACTCTTACTTTCCCACGACCAGGCTTACTTTCCTAATACCAGGCTTACTTTCCCGCGACCAATATTACTTTCCCACGACCAATATTACTTTCCCACGACCAATATTACTTTCCCACGACCAATATTACTTTCCCACGACCAATATTACTTTCCCACGACCAATATTACTTTCCCACGACCAATATTACTTTCCCGCGACCAATATTACTTTCCCGCGACCAATATTACTTTCCCACGACCAATATTACTTTCCCGCGACCAATATTACTTTCCCGCGACCAATATTACTTTCCCACGACCAATATTACTTTCCCACGACCAATATTACTTTCCCACGACCAATATTACTTTCCCGCGACCAATATTACTTTCCCACGACCAATATTACTTTCCCACGACCAATATTACTTTCCCACGACCAATATTACTTTCCCACGACCAATATTACTTTCCCACGACCAATATTACTTTCCCACCACCGAGCTTAATTTCCCACGATCACCTCTACTTTCCCACGATCACAGCCCCACTGTGAACCATACAGCCCCACTGTGGGTAATACTGTCCCACTGTGGGTGATACTGCCCCACTGTGAACCATACTGCCCCACTGTGGGTGATACTGCCCCACTGTGGGTGATTCTGCCCACTGTGGGTGATACAGCCCCACTGTGGGTAATACTGTCCCACTGTGGGTGATACTGCCCCACTGTGAACCATACAGCCCCACTGTGGGTGATACTGCCCCATTGTGAACCATACAGCCCCAATGTGGGTGATACTACCCCACTGTGAACCATACAGCCCCACTGTGGGTGATACTGCCCCACTGTGGGTGATTCTGCCCACTGTGGGTGATACTGCCCCACTGTGCGTGATACTGCCCCACTGTGGGCGATTCTGCCCACTGTGGGTGATACTGCCCCACTGTGGGTGATACTGCCCCACTGTGAACAATACAGCCCCACTGTGGGTGATACTGCCCCACTGTGAGTGATACTGCCCCACTGTGAACAATACAGCCCCACTGTGGGTGATACTGCCCCACTGCCAGGAGGCCTGGTCACAGACTGGGCCGCGGGGGCGTTGACCCCCGGAACTCTCTCCAGGTAAACTGTGGGTGATACTGCCCCACTGTGGGTGATACTGCCCCACTGTGGGTGATACTCCCCCACTGTGGGTGATTCTGCCCACTGTGGGTGATACTGCCCCACTGTGGGTGATTCTGCCCACTGTGGGTGATACTGCCCCGCTGTGGGTGATACTTTTCGGCGAGACGAGACAAGACATGGAATAAGAAGAGGAAAAACAAGGAATAACTAGTGGAAAGGGGAATACGAGGGGATAGATAGGCAGGAAATGATGGTTATTGAGAGGGAGAAAGAAAGCAGTGTATACTGGGAGAGAGAGGAAGGGAGAAAGAACAGTGATGGATGATGGAAAGAAAGTACACCTGAAGATGGACGGAAGATTGTGGGGAAAAAAATGTTTTCGGAAACAAATGATGGATGGGAATGAAGAGGGCGAGGGTGGGAGGGATGGAAGGTGATGGTGTAGAGAGAGGGAGAGATGGATGGAGAGGGGTTTCACAGTATTATGTAACACTGCCACAAGTCTAACCTTGCTGCATGATTCATTCTTTCTCCTCCCTTCTCTCTCTCTCTCTCTCTCTCTCTCTCTCTCTCTCTCTCTCTCTCTCTCTCTCTCTCTCTCTCTCTCTCTCTCTCTCTCTCTCTCTCTCTCTCTCTACACACACACACTCTCTCTCTCTCTCTCTCTCTCTCTCTCTCTACACACACACACACACACTCTCTCTCTCTCTCTGCTGTAAAGAACCGAATCTTATGTATAGAGAAGGTGTCACAGGAAGATGTGAAGGAGGTGTCAGGGTAGTCAGACAAGTGCTTACTGGAGTTTAATACAAATAACCACAAGATCATGCAAATTTTACGCTCCTGGGAACGGCAGCAAAGCATTTTATACTGTCTCTTGCTCGGCAACGTGTTCCTTACATGTAGCGTCACCTTATGGACGTCAGGTGACGCATCTTGGGTGTGACACTGTGGTGTTCCCCTACAGACGTCAGGTGACGTATCCTGGGTGTGACACTGTGGTGTTCCCCTACAGACGTCAGGTGACGTATCCTGGATGTGACACTGTGGTGTTCCCCTACGAACGTCAGGTGACGTATCCTGGATGTGACACTGTGGTGTTCCCCTACGAACGTCAGGTGACGTATCCTGGATGCAACTTGTCTGAAGAAACTTAGTTGATATCCCCCAGGGGCAAATCAATTGATATCCCCCAGGGGCGGATAAATTGATATCCCTCAGGGGCGGATCAAACTGATATCCCCCAGGGGCAGATCAATTGATATCCCCCAGGGGCGGATCAGTTGATATCCCCCAGGTGCGGATCAATTGATATCCCCTAGAGGCAGATCAATTGATTTGATATCCCCCAGGGGCGGATCAGTTGATATCCCCCAGGGGCGGATAAATTGATATCCCCCAGGGGCGGATCAGTTGATATACCCCAGGTGTAGATAAATAGATATCCCCCAGGGGCGGATCTACTGTGAAACTAGTGAGCCTGCTTCCACTACACCACTCTCCAGATTGTTCCACTTCCTAACAACTCTATGACTGAAGAAATACTTCCTAACATCCCTGTGACTCTGTGTATATGTATGCAGGTGCGGGAGGTGATGGAGCTGACGGTGCGGGGTGAGGTTGAACCCAGCGCCAGCAGTGGCTACGTCAGCATCCTGAAGGAGGAGGCTGCCCTCTCCCGCTCCTGTCTTCCCATCGTACAGGACCTCGTCATGTTCGCCGTCCAGGGAGGTGAGTCGTTAGGGGGTGGGGGGGAGGACTTCTGGTAGGACGGTCTTGCTGAGAAAAGTCCTCTTGAGGGATGGGAACCTTTAGTGGGGACTGTCCTGCAGGAGTGGGGAGAGGTACTTCTACGTGTATAAGCTGGATCCTGCATAGAGAGAGAGAGAGAGAGAGAGAGAGAGAGAGAGAGAGAGAGAGAGAGAGAGAGAGGAGGAGGAGGGAGGGAGGGAGGGAGGAAGGCTCAGGTAAGATTGAATTACGACAGGTAACAGACGCGTTCATGAGGAGAATTGTGTCAATGAAGACGAGGAGGAGGAGGTGAAGACAACAGTGATGGGAAGAAGTGAGAAAAGGTGAAGAATGTTGGGTAAAGGGAAAGAGAGAGAGAGAGAGAGAGGAAAAGTTGGAAAGGAAGAAAGGTTAGGGTAAGTTGTGGATGGGAAGAGACTAAGGTAAAGGCTGGGGAGAGAGAGTAAGAGGGAGGACGGGACAGATTAAGGGGAAATGGTAGAGGTAAAGGAAGAGACTGTCAATTTTGTAATCAGTGAGGAAAGAGGAAACACTGTGGTAAGGCTGTGAGGGGAAGCTTGTAATGGTGTGTGCGGAGGGGATAGTGAGGGGAGAGGGGGATATAGAGGGGTTGAGAGGGGTGTTCTTTGTTGTGGCACCAGGTGGGGGGAGGGGGTTAGGTCGGGCCTCACAGTAAGTGCTCCACCCTGGATGGTGATTGGGTCTCCAGGCAAAGCAGTTGGGTGCCGGAGGTTAATTGGGTGGCAGTGGCTAGTAATTGGGTGGCGTAGGGAGAGGTGTTAAGCAGGTTTTGAAAATAATTGGGCGCCGTTGAAGGTGACTGTATGAAATACACCAGTGAGAAAGTCTAGGTAATAAAAGTTAAAGGATATTGAAGCTAATTCTTGGGTACCTTTGGGGAAAGGCTAAACAAGTGGGTGGTTGGGTGGGAATGGTTGGCTTAGAGAAGAACGTGCTTAGTATGGGCCAGTAGGCCTTCCGTAGTCTTCCTCCATTCTTATGTTCCCATGACGTGAGAAGTAGATTTGTGACCTTGTACAGTGTCACCCAAGTAAGACACACGTGCAATAATTAGGTATCTATTCCGAAACGTTACGCCTACACAGTAGGCTTCTTCAGTCGAGTGCAGATACCGAAATGTTGCACATGTGTCTATCAACATGTCGGTATTGTATACCATTTTAACATTGTGTGACCTACTTTGATTTCTGACTCTTGACTTGATCGTTTAACTAAGCATTCCAGAGCCATCTTGGACGTGCTGGCAAAAACAAGAGCTGTCCAGGGTACACGCAGCCGTCTTATGGAAGCCCATTTTTGTGTGACTACCGTCATGGTGTTAGAAGCAGAGTGAACCAGGAGAGTAGCGTGGTGACAGGATTAGTGCTCGTGAATGGTATACAATACCGCAACATCTGGGTATCTTTATTTGTATACGTTTCGCCAACCAGTGGCTTCATCAATACAAGAACATAATGTGAAAAATGTTGAACTATATGCAAAAGATCCGGTAATCAGTCTTCGAGTTAAAGAGCACCGTAGTCTTGAATATAATTCTTCAAGACTACGGTGCTCTTCACCAACTCGAAGACTGATTACCTCATCGTTTGTATATAGTTCTACATTCTTCACATTTTTGTATTGATAAAGTCACTGGATGGCGAAACGTCTACAAATAAAGATACCCAGATGTTGCACATTATCAAATTCTTCAGGATTAGTGTGCGCACTTCTGTGAGTGGTGTTATAACAGTGAGTGGTGTTATAACACTGAGTGACAATGTTTAGGTACAGAACTGGAGTGCAGGGTTGGAAGACAGTGCCCATAACTAAGACCAACACTACGACACTCAGAGCAGATGAAAACCTTCTCCAAAACAACGTTTCTCTCAAGGAAATCTTTATCGAAGATCTTCCTGAGCGAAACGGCGTCTCAACGTCTTTACCCAAGATGGAGGGGCTCAGGATGCAGGGGCTGGGTGATCCCATCTCTTGCTGGATACAAAAATGATGGTTGTGAATACCAGTGTCCCATGGACCAGAATTTGGATAAGGCGTGGCCACTCACAACGTCAGAACATCAATATTGTGCGGGAAAACTTGGAGTAGGTAGAAGAGACGAGGAGCGTGTTATTGAGGAATGGGAGACCTGGTAGATGACTTGGGGAGAAGGTAGAAGAGACGAGAAAAATGTTATTTAGGAATGGGAGACCTGGTAGATGACTGGGGAGAAGGTAGAAGATACGAGAAGAGCGTTATTGAGGAATGGGAGACCTGGTAGATGATTTGGGGAGAAGGTAGAGGAGACGAGAAAAATGTTATTTAGGAATGGGAGACCTGGTAGATGACTTGTGGAGAAAATAGAAGAGATGAGAAGAATGTTATTGAGAAATGGGAGACCTGGTAGATGACTTCACTCAGGTAGGTCTGTGTGCTGCTGGAGGGTAGGTCGGAGTGTTTACATCAGTGAAGTACTCCCTCTCTCTGAGGAGGGAAACGAATTTGTCCTGTTTTTCTGAGTCAGGTTGGTGTACATGGTCTGCTGCCCACGATACTGGACAAAAAGACACTTAGCAGAAGAAAGTAAGCAAGTTTATTTAAGCGCAGATACACAGGTGCAATTATAGTGTAAATTACCAAGGATAAGCCAAAAAAAGTCAGTTAGATATTTCCATTACGGTTCTTGGCAGGTACAAAAGTGCAATTATCAAAGTATAAATAACTTAGGATTAGCAGGAAAAAAAATCAGTGACTTTGCTATGGGATCTTTGGCAGTAAACGTTTACATGAACGTTTAAATTGATTAAGATCTTCATCAAAGATCTTACTATAGAGAAATATTCTCCCAGCTACTGCTTGTTTCACAAAGCGTGTTTTCTTCTTCACTTTGTGAGACAGTTTGATGTCTTAGATAAACTGCTTCTCCCACTGCTGGAAGTGTTGTATATTAACAGTGGCGAGTCAGTGGTGAATTGCACTGGAGAGAGTGTTCGTCTTAGTAATAATGGTAGAATTACCCACCAAAATGTTACTAAATAAACACAGATCCTAATAATGTGATATTTTATTGTGGCTTCCTCAGTCCAATATAGATGTTCATATCGAATCTAGCCTGAGGGACTGATTACCTCAAACTCCTGATCTTCACCCATTCTTCACTGTATTGGACTGAAGCAAGCCCCTGGTTGGTGAAACCAGGGGCTTGCACAGATATCTAATTCATCAACCTATCTGTTCTCTGAACCAGTTCTCTACGTTTGTGTGTGTGTGTATATATATATATATTATATATATATATATATATATATATATATATATATATATATATATATATATATATTATGTATATGTATATGTATAAAGATGTATTCCCACTGGGAGGGTCTCACAGCAGGTAAGTCAATACTAAAAAAGACCCTCTCTCTTGCCACATCTGGCACATGAACTAGACTCATTTCCTAGATGCTATACACGAGTCTATACATTATTTACATACCGCATATGTATAATCACTGATGCATTATAAGCAGTGAATGTGTTACTAAAGCTGTTCTCTTTTTCTCAATCTGTCAGGGATTCGCTCAGGTAATACGAATGTCATTCAATCTTTCTTGAACATTCCAAATTATTTATAATTCTCACTACCTGATTTTTTTGCATGCCTTTATTTATTAGAAATAACTAAAATTCTGTGTGTTCCCTCGTATAAGTGTAAATTAGCTTATAGCTTTATCATTTAGCTCATAGCTGTATTAGATCATAGCTGTATTAGATCATAGCTGTATCAGTCAACTCCTAGCTGCACCTAAATGTAGGATCCAGTTGATGAAACCCAGCGGTTGATGAAGCCTTCGTGGCAGTTGATGAGGCCTTCCTAGTGGTTGATGAAGCCTTCCTAGTTGGTTGATGAAGCCTTCCTAGTGGTTGATGAAGCCTTCGTGGCAGTTAATGAGGCCTTCCTAGTGGTTGATGAAGCCTTCCTAGTGGTTGATGAAGCCTTCCTAGTGGTTGATGAAGCCTTCCTAGCAGTTGGAGTCTTCCTAGCAGTGCAAGAAGCTTTCCTTACAGTGATACTTCTCAGTGCTGTACCCTTTCTACCTATGTTGTAACCTTCCAGTCAGTTCTTGCAACATTCCAGTCAGTTCTTGTAACCTTCCAGTCAGTTCTTGTAACCTTCCAGTCAGTTCTTGTAACCTTCCAGTCAGTTCTTGTAACCTTCCAGTCAGTTCTTGTAACCTTCCAGTCAGTTCTTGTAACCTTCCAGTCAGTTCTTGTAACCTTCCAGTCAGTTCTTGCAACCTTCCAGTCAGTTCTTGTAACCTTCCAGTCAGTTCTTGTAACCTTCCAGTCAGTTCTTGTAACCTTCCAGTCAGTTCTTGTAACCTTCCAGTCAGTTCTTGTAACCTTCCAGTCAGTTCTTGTAACCTTCCAGTCAGTTCTTGTAACCTTCCAGTCAGTTCTTGTAACCTTCCTGCCAGTTCTTGTAACCTTCCTGCCAGTTCTTGTAACCTTCCAGTCAGTTCTTGTAACCTTCCAGTCAGTTCTTGTAACCTTCCAGTCAGTTCTTGTAACCTTCCAGTCAGTTCTTGTAACCTTCCAGTCAGTTCTTGTAACCTTCCAGTCAGTTCTTGCAACCTTCCAGTCAGTTCTTGTAACCTTCCAGTCAGTTCTTGTAACCTTCCAGTCAGTTCTTGTAACCTTCCTGCCAGTTCTTGTAACCTTCCAGTCAGTTCTTGTAACCTTCCAGTCAGTTCTTGTAACCTTCCAGTCAGTTCTTGTAACCTTCCTGCCAGTTCTTGTAACCTTCCAGTCAGTTCTTGTAACCTTCCAGTCAGTTCTTATAACCTTCCTGTCAGTTCTTGCAACCTTCCAGTCAGTTCTTGTAACCTTCCAGTCAGTTCTTGTAACCTTCCAGTCAGTTCTTGTAACCTTCCAGTCAGTTCTTGTAACCTTCCAGTCAGTTCTTGTAACCTTCCAGTCAGTTCTTGTAACCTTCCAGTCAGTTCTTGTAACCTTCCAGTCAGTTCTTGTAACCTTCCAGTCAGTTCTTGTAACCTTCCAGTCAGTTCTTGTAACCTTCCTGCCAGTTCTTGTAACCCTCCTGTCAGTTCTTGTAACCTTCATGTCACTTGTAACCCTCCTATCATTTGTTGTGACCTTCCAGTCAGTTCTTGTAATCTTCCAGTCAGTTCTTGTAACCTTCCTGTCAGTTTCTGTAAACTTACTATCACCTGTAACCTTTCTTTCATTTGCTGTACCCATCTTAGAATGTATAATATCGCTACAGCAAGACAGTCTAACTCTCCACACACACACACACACACACACACACACACACACACACACACACACACACACACACACACACACACACACACACACACACACACACACACACACACACACACACACTCTCTTGTCGTATTAAAGTGGAGCGACTGTCAAAATGTGTGTAAAATAATGTCGAAGTGGTCTCTCTTGACGTCCTCCTCCCTCTCTCTCTCTCTCTCTCTCTCTCTTTCACACACAGTTCCGATAGTTGTTAGTCCTAGTTCTGGGACGTTCACCATCTTATGATCCAATAATAACAATAACACTACTACTACTACTACTACTTATAATAATAATAATAATAATAATAATAATAATAATAATATACACAGTCTCTCAGCTCTGAAATCCTGGGAAATTAAAAAGAAATAATTGGTTTATTGAATCCAATTATTAGTGAGCGTGTGGGCGAGCACTGGTGTTGTTGCTGCCGCCAATGTTTGTTGTGTATATACACTGTATATACACTGTATATACATGAAGATGCACATCTCTCCCTCTATATACAGTGATAGATGCCTTTCTGTATATTTGTACTGAGGTAGGTGTATGTGAGTGTATATATATCTCTGTAGTGAAGGGAAGGTAGGGTAGGGGTCGCCCTAGGAAAGGTTGAAGGGAGGGGGGCTAGAGGTGGTTTTGTGTGCACGGGGCTTGGACATCCAGCAAGCGTGTTAGGAGTGAGTGAAGGCAAGTCATTTTTTATAACGTGACATGCTGTTGGAGTGTGAACAAGGTAACATCTGTGAAGGGATTCAGGGAAACCGGTTAGCTGGACTTGAGTCCTGGAGGTGGAAAGGATAGTGCCTGCACTCTGGAGGAGTGGAGATATTTGCAGTTTTGAGGGACATTTGAACGATAGTATCGGCGCGCCTCTTTGGGCCACTCTTCATGGGTGGGAGACAGCCAGTGTTAAATATATATATATATATATATATATATATATATATATATATATATATATATATATATATATATATATATATATATATATATATATCACACACACACACAAGTGCAAAGGTTTGCAACAAGGATGGTTCCAGAGCTAAGGGGAATGTCCTACGAAGAAAGGTTAAGGGAAATCGGCCTGACAACATTGGAGGACAGGATGGTCAGGGAAGACATGATAACAACATACAAAATACTGCGAGGAATAGATAAGGTGGACAGACAGGATGTTCCAGAGATTGGACACAGAAACAAGGGGTCACAATTGGAAGTTGAAGACTTAGACGAGTCAGAGGGATGTTAGGAAGTTTTCTTCAGTCATAGATTGTTAGGAAGTGGAATAGTCTGACATGTGATGTAGTGGAAGCAGGAATCATACATAGTTTTAAGACGAGGTATGATAAAGCTCATGGAGCAGGGAGAGAGAGGATCTAGTAGCTGTCAGTGAAAAGGCAGGGCCAGGAGCAGTCTCGACCCTCTGTAACCACAAATAGGTGAGTACACACACTCAGGAGAAATGGGAGCCATGACGCTGGTCTTAGTCCTGTGATGACCCACTCAGTTGAGCTTTTGGTCATGTGACCTAGACTTTCACTGGTTGTGGTGGTGGTGTAGGTGTGTCAAGACACTAACAAGGTTAAGGTTGTATCGCGTGTGTTGACAACTACTGGGGTGGGTCTCTCTCTAATCCTCTTAACTTCCTTCCCTTTTCCCTCTTATTTCCCCTTCTTCATCTTTTCTCTCCTTCCCTTATCCTTCTCTTACACCGCAGAAGTTTTCAGTGTTTGCATAATTTCTCCATTTTCTTCTTGTATTTCTTCCTGTACCTTATCCTTCCTACACCTCCTCTTCATCCTTCCTGCACCTCCTCTTCATCCTTCTACGTCTTCTTCGTCGTCGCACTCCCCCCCCCCAACGTTCCCTTGACGAAGAACGTATCACTGCATCATGTGTAGGCAGCTCCCTCTCACTACTGGGCCAAGAGATATGACTCGACCCCCTGCAACCACAGTTAGGTGAGTCTGAGTTTTTACTCACTGCTACACCAGTGGAATGGCATTTACCACGTAAGTACTATAACCCCTGCACATCTACAGAATCTATGATAACTGACATTGTAGATGGTACACCACCAACATAGATCTGTTGCTGTAGCTACAAACACTGTAGATGCTACACCAATATAGCTCTGTTGCTGTAACTACAGACAGTTAAGAAGGTGCGCCTCGGTATTGCTTCGATTATTCACTTTTTTCCTTGGTGCACTACCCGAAACTTAAAAATTAGCCAAAGAATTTAATTCAAAATATTCCTTCTTATGAATGTAAATATTAAGGATATTGGAGAAATATTTATAGACATTCCCAGGAAACATTTAAAAGGTACGGTCAAGTGCAATTTCCTATTATTTGTGGCTTCCAGGGGTCACGTCACCTAGAGGAAGAGGATTAAAAAAAAAGGGTTTAGAGTGCTGGTGGGCTTGGACATGCGGCAGGTTTATTTGAGTGTGTTAGTGAGTGGAAGCCATTGGTTTTTATGATTTGACATGTTTGATTGTAAGCAAGGTAACATGAAGGGATTCAGGGAAACCGCTTAGCTGGACTTGAGTCATGGAGGTGGAAAGTACAGTGCCTGCACTCTGAAGGAGGGGTGACGATGTTGTGGTTTGGGCGGGCATCTGAACTGCGATGTCAGTACACCTTTTGGCAAGACAGTGATTGAATGAGTGACAGTGAAAATTTTTTCTTCTATGTTGGATCATCCTACCTCGGTGGTAGAAGGCTTACGCATTGACCTGGAGTTTTACGACCCACTTGCCATGAGTTCGAGCTCCACCCGTACCGTGGTTTCTGTTGTTTCTTGTTATGGGGGTATCACTGTGTATGCCGTATGAACCCTGCCCCCAGAAATCTGCTGTTTAACCATTCACGTTGCGCTTAGATGCTGCCTAACCTGCCTGGCACGGATTAAGGAATACGTAGCACATGCAATGTAGACGTAAATGTCTGGGTCAAAAACAATAGCTGTGACTGTATTCATGTTTTGTACTGGAACCCGACACCGGGAGGCAAGGCTCGATACGGCGTAAGCTGCCAGTGGCCCTAGTAAGTAAGTTTATTCAGGTATACACAAATACAGTTACATAGAATTATCATTCATAGCAGCATCTGTGTAGAGAATCTAGGATAACCCAAAAAAGTCAGACAGAGTGACTTATTTCCATTGGGGTCCTTTTACCTTATTATTATAATATAAAGGTTATAATATTTTCTTATTATTCTATAATGAAGATAACATCTTATTATCGTACTAAAAAGACTATCTACTACACGAGGGTCATTAAGACTATCTACAATACGAGGGTCATTACTAGGAATAAGGTAAAATTTACACGTATGTTAACTAAAAAATAGAAAATCATTCCCCTCCTTTTCTGTAGCTACATTCATCAGACACCTTTTGGCACTCTTCTTGAACAGGTTCATGCTATGACTGGCTTTGACATGTGCGGGCAGCCTGTTCCATTCCTTTATTGCTGTACAATAAAAGGTGTTTGAAGCCTGGCCACTGACTGTGGGTACTACAAAGTTGTGCTCTCTCCCCATAGTACTATGATTGCTTTGGTTCCCAACATTGACAAAATTGACAGCAAGATATTTTGGACACTGTTTGTGAGCAATTTTATAAACACGATTTAGCTTCATTTGTTTTACTCTGTCTTCAACATTCAACATATCTAACTGCTGTAATTCATCCTGGCCTACATGCTCTCTTGGTCCCAGCCCCAGGATGAATCTTACGATTTTGTTCTGGGTGATTTGCAGTCTATCTTTCAGTTTTGTTTTTTTTTTGTCAAGGCAGAGTACCATGAAGAGCAAGCGTAATCCATATGGCATTGTATAAGGGCTAGACATAGGGTCCTGCGAGCCTCAGTAGGTAGACACTGTGCTTGTCTATACAGGAACTTCAGTCTGGCATTCGCTTTCTTTACTACACTGTTCCCTATCAATTCTCCTGACATGCATGGGTCAAAGGGGATTCCCAGATATTTTACTGATGAAACCAAAGTGATGGGCTCCCCATTACACTGGACATTAAAATTATTTACCCTTCTCAGTTTATGTTTCGTGCCAAAGAGAATGGCTTCAGTTTTCCCTAGGTGTAATGATAGTTTGTTGTCTACTAACCATTTGCTGCAGGACTCCAGTTCCAGTGCTAAAATATTAGCTTTATCTTGTGGGTCTTTACCTGACACTAACAGAGCACTGTCATATGCATACAGTAGGAGTTTGCACTTGACACTGATAGGCATGTCATTGTCATAACATAAGAATAATAAGGGACCCTGAATACTACCTTGGGGAACTCTACATGTTATCGGCAGGGGTTCTGATTCCGTTTTGTTGATTTTGACAATTTGTCTCCTGTTGCTAAGGTAGGACTTAAACCAGTCTACAGAACCTATACCGATAGCTTGAAGTTTCTTACATAATATATTGTGATTGACAGTATCGAAGGCCTTTTGCAGGTCTAAGGTTACCATACCTATGAGGTTCCCTTTTGACATTTCAGTTCTCAGGTAATCCATCAGATTAATTAGGGAGGTGTTGGTTGAGTAAGATCTTCTAAAGCCCGATTGATAGCTATGGAGAATGTTGTTGTCATTAAGGTACTTAACTACTTGAGAGTACACCGCCCTCTCTAGAATTTTGGATATTATACTGAGTATACTAACAGGCCTATAGTTGCTTACATCAGACCTACTATTTTTCTTGAAGATAGGAGTAACTCTGGCCTCCTTGAACCCATCCGGTACGGTATTAGTGGTGATTGATAGATTTATTATGCGAGCAATAGGGATTGACAGTTCAGAAGCACCATCTTTTAGGAACTTAGACGGGATGTTATCCGGGCCAGTGCTCTTAGTTGGATTTAACCTGCTTAGTTCTTTTTGAGTTAAGTCATGAGATACACTTACTAGTTGACAACTGTTTGGGGTTACCCCTTTATTGGTATAGTATATTTGAAACTTATCAGAGTCTGTGTTAAAGGTATTTGATGCAGCTGGTAGTTTACTTACTAGTGTTGATGCAACAGATGTGTAGAAGGAATTAAAGCAATTTGCCACCTTAGATGTTTCGTGGCATACCTCGTTATCGATAGTGAGTACTATGTTAGACCTATCTAATGGCTTATGGCTATACCCCAACTGTTTTAGTTGTTGCCAGAGCTTTCTGGGTTTATGCTTATACTCTTCAATTTTTGAGCAGTGGTGCTTTGCCTTTGCTCCTTTTATAAGTCTCTGTACTCTGTTCCTCACCCTTTGGAATTCATTTAGTGCTGCAATATCCTGTATATTTGCTTTAAATCTTTTTAGCAGCTGGTCTCTGAATTTCATATTATCTAATATCTCAGTAGTCATCCAGGGTTCAGTTCTTCGTTTAATCCTAACCTCTTTAACTGGTGCAATATTATCAAGGATGGTAGTGAACATTGTTTTGAATTTTTCCCAGGCATCATTTACGTCCATGCAACTTATCTCTGTCCAGTTACAATTGTGTAGCCTATTTACTAGTGTTTCTTTACTGTAGTTTCTAGTTGACCTCATTTTTATTGTCCTGTGTAGGCCTATCCTATCCCTAGTGATTTTCCTGGTGCAGTAAATGATGAAATGATTACTAAGACCTGTGGTAATGACGCCTGACTGACTAATGTTCTCAGCGCGGTTACACGGTATGTGGTCAGTTATGGTGGCTGAGAACTGTGTGATCCGGGTTGGTGTATTAATTAGTTGAGTGTAACCATTTAAACCTAGAATTTGCTTATACCTTTTGCATAGCCCGTTATTTTGCTGCTGAAAACAGATATTGAAGTCTCCCAGTATACACAGTTATATTGATTATCATATATAGCAGCATGTGTGTAGAGAACCTAGGAAACCCCCCCCCCCCCCCAAAAAAAAAAAAAAAAAAAAAAAAAAGTGACTTATTTCCATGGGGGTCCCTGAAATCAGGGTGGAGGGGAGGCCGGGATATATCATTTTCTCTTCTTCTGTTTTCGACATCAAAGTTTAAGAATCATCAGACATGATCTTGCCACCATGAATATCCCATTAACCATTGAAAACATTGTCTAATGGGGAGATTCCCCCTCTTAAAGTGTTCACCAAATTCCTCTGCACTAACAAACTAGGCAGTGTGGGAAAAAGACACTTATGTACAGTTCAGGGCATTTATTAAAGGAAACGTTTGGCCGCTTGTGGCATTAGGACTGAATAATAATAATAATAATAATAATAATAATAATAATATATTTACTACAAGTACATATACAAGGTATACAGACCATAGCCGACATCAGTGACAGTACTATATAGAAAGCCACTTGCTATGCAGAGCATTTCCCGTAAATTAGGTCAGTTTTGTCCCAGGGTGCGACCCACACCATTCCGCTAACACCCAGGTGCCCATTTTAAACTGATGGGTGAACATAGATAACCGGTGTAACGAAACAACCAATGTTTCTACCCTCGCTGGGAATCGAACCAAGACCCTCGCCGTGTAAAGGGAGAGCTTTAGCCACTAGGCCACTCGTGGCAAAATGTTTTCTCTAATAAATGTCCTGAACTGTACATTAGTGTTTTTCCATATCTTGTTGGTATCACTACCATTTTTCAAACTAGGAAATATCTAAATACCGCCCATAAGACAGTATTATCACCTGGCAGAGACAAAGGGAGCATTAGGACGTTGATTCCCGCAAGCAAGTGCAGTGACGACAAACATCACTAAAGTAACACAAGTAATCATTCATCATTACTAATGTGGTCATCGGGATGGGGAAAAAATAAAATTAAGCAAACTGCAGGTATCCTGAAGGAGGGCACACGGGCGGGCCTGTCGTGGACTCCGGCTGCCAAATTTGGCACCAGCCCTCGGGTGCACTCACCTGGGACTTCTTCGTGTATCTAATGAACCATGTCCTTGAGCTCGTGCTCAAGGACAGGTCTCCTTGATGTTGCAGTGTTGCAGCTGTGTATTTTACATACCCCACTGGCGACACATCTCTTCCGGTTACACCAGGTGGGCAGCCCAAGCTGCCCTTAATAATAGTAATATTCCTTATTGCTACGAGTACATGATACAACTTATACAGACCTAGCTGGCATCAGTGACTTACTCTGTAGAAAGCCTTCTTGTTATGCAGAGCATTTCGGGCAAATTAGGTTAATTTTGCCCCAGGATGCGACCCACACCAGTCGACTAACACCCAGGTACCTATTTTACTGCTAGGTGAACAGGCACATGTTTCCACATGGTGCCCCGTGTAGGATAATACGATCTTTCTTTCTGCAGTATTACAAAATTACACAATATTGTTAAGCATAAAAGAAAGCCACTAGCATGCATGTATTTTGAGCAGAAAAGTTGAACACATTCAGGTAGCCTGTCCAAGGTTTTACTCAGAAATGGATTTGGCATCTTAACAGTTTGTTCTCAGTGGCTCTAGTTTCAACCCAGACATTCGTATATTTTTGAGCATATAGAGGTACAAAAAAATACAGGTAAGAGCAGCATGCCTAAGCCACTTGTATGCATAGCATTACGGGCTGGCTTAAAATTAACTTAAGATTAGCTAAGCAATGATGTAATCAGTGATAAAACATTATTGTAAACAGATAACAATAAAGCACAAATGAGTATTACAAATGCACATGCTGCACATTCCCCTTTCCAGGGGCAAGTTGGGCATTAATTAAATGTAAAGTGAACATTTAAACATCAGTTTTCTTGGAGTACGTTAATTATTATTATTATTATTATTATTATTATAATAAAAAAGAAGTGCTAAGCCACAAGCTTGGAGTACGTTAATATGGCATAATATTGTAGCCCTTAAAAAACAACAAAAACAAAAACATTATCCATATTATTGTTATCGTTTCTTTTGTTTTCTTAGAGATAAAGTTTTGACATTCATCCTTGCATTTTATTATCATGACTATTGTTGTGATATGTATGCTGCCATGGATTACACCTGCTGTGTTGTTTCAGCTTACCTTTTATGTCTGTCTGTGCCTGCCTTTATAAATCTCCATTAATAAATGTTTTTGCATTTCTTCTGTTGCAACTTTCAGCTCTTATCTGGTATTAGGGCAGTTTAGTATATTTGTTAATGTACTTCAGTCTTGTTTCAAAGTACACTTCATCTTATGTAATTTGCTATAGGTGCCTATCACAGTTTTCATTCAACAGCTTCTCTCATCTCAGTGTGTGAAGCCAGTCATGTATGCCTAATGAGTTAGCAGTTCCTTTGTGCACACAGTTCACCTGGCTTATTCCACCCTCAGTTTATCCAGCCCACTTTGCTCACCAAATTTTTCTCACCAGATCATGAGTAAAAATGTAGCTTTGTTCCAGTAGACTGTTCAGTATTCCTTCAGTTTCTGTGTGTTTTGCATTCATTAATTGGCCTATACTTGAGTTTTGTTTTATGCACTGTTATCTGTGAATCCACAACTCACGTATAGTACAGTTTTTTTTATTATACCACGATCCATGATCTGGACTCCTGGAAATGTAACTTGCATATGTATTAAATCTCGTGTAAATGTTACATGCATTAGATGAGTCTTATGTACTGTGTAACAAATGACCCAAAATAGTGCAGAGCTCCCCACTCTAGTGATTGCCAGGGGAGTACAGTGCATAGTTTACCTAATCCTCTACTCCTTCCTTGGGTAGCTGTTTCAGTTATTCAACTACTAATGGTGAAAGTGTAGTTGATGTACTGTTTCTCATTCTAGGTTGCTACGATGCCAGGATCCGGGTGCTCATAATGCACGTCACTTGCCTTCTGCATGTGAATGTTGACCTACTGGAGATGTATGAAGAGTCAGTGTTGGAGTACCTTACCATGGAGCAGAACCCCATCACTGAGTGAGTCCTCAGCACTCAATTCCAGGGCAGGATGATGGTGAAGAGTGAGAATAAAGGGTGGAAACGAGACTTGAGGAAAGTGATACAAGATAGGCAATTTGCCAGACTGAAAGTTAAACAGGATCATGAGCAACATTGCAATTTCATACATTGGTGGTGCTGAAATATTTCAGTTTTAATATGCTGCACCTGAACCACAGTATTCATTTTAATTTATTTTTCTAGGGAGGAAGAAAAAGAAATGGCCAAGCGTGAGCGCTACAAGAAGATCAAGCGTTACACTGCTATTGGTTTAGCTACCCTGGGTGGTGGTGCTGTTCTGGGTCTCACAGGTGGACTGGCAGCCCCATTTATTGGTGCTGGTCTTGGAACAATTATTGGGGCAGGTATGATTTTTTTAAATTAATTTAAAGTGAAATAGTGTACAGCCTCTCCTCACATAACGATGGAGTTCTGTTCCTAAGACCATGTCGTTAAACGAATTCATCGCTAAGTGAGGAGCATACTATAATGGTAGTGAGTTTGTGTCAGCCATCTTTGATATTGAATTAATGTCACCTTTGCATCATTTATAACATTTCTGGTATATTTGTAAATGTTTATACAGTAGTGTACTGTATATTGAAATAAGGCGTCAGTAAACGAGTACGTCACTAAGTGAGGAGAGGCTGTAATTATAAATTGTGGTTGAAAGGAGGTCATTCGTATACACAAACTTATTTAGGTTAAATACTTATTATACAGGAAAAGTTGGTAGATGGATCTATAATTTCCTGACAAATAGAACACAGAGAGTAGTAGTCAACAAAGTAAAGTCTGAGGCGGCTACGGTGAAAAGCTGTGTTCCGCAAGGCACAGTACTCGCTCCCATCTTGTTCCTCATCCTCATATCGAACATAGACAGGGATATAAGCCACAGTGCCATGTCTTCCTTTGCAGATGACATCCGAATCTGCATGACAGTGTCCTCCATTGAAGACAATGCACGACTCCAGGCGGACATCAACCAAATCTTTAAATGGGCTGCAGAAAACAATATGAAATTCAACGATGAGAAATTTAAATTACTCTGATATGGTAAACGTGAGGAAATTAAAATTTCATTGGAGTATAAAACAAATTCCAACCACACAATAGAGTGAAAAACTAACATCAAAGACCTGGGAGTGATCATGTCGGAAGATCAGACCTTCAAGGACCATAACATTGTATCAATCGCATCTCCTAGAAAAATGACAGGATGGATAATGAGAACCTTCAAAGCTAGGGATGCCAAGCCCATGATGACACTCTTCAGGTCGCTTGTTCTATCTAGGCTGAAATATTGCTACACACTAGCAGCACCTTTCAAGGCAGGTGAAATTGCTGACCTAGAAAATGTACAGAGAACCTTCACGGCATGCATAACTGAGATAAAACACCTCAATTGCTGGGAACGATTGAAGTTCCTGAACCTGTACTTCCTGGAATGCAGGCAGGAGAGATACATGATTATATACACTTGGAAAATCCTAGAGGAATTAGTACCAAACTTGCACACGAAAATCACTCCCTATGAAAGCAAAAGACTCGGCAGATAATACAACATCCTCCCAGTGAAAAGGAGGGGTGCCACTAGCACGTTAAGAGACAACACAGTAAGTGTCAGGGGCCCAAGACTGTTCAACTGTCTCCCAGCATACATAAGGGGGATTACCGATATACCCCTGGCTGTCTTCAAGCAGGCACTGGACGGGCACCTAAAGTCGGTACCTGACCAGCCGGGCTGTGGTTCGTATGTTGGATTGCGTGCAGCCAGCAGTAACATCCTGGTTGATCAGGCACTGATCTACCATGAGGCCTGGTCACAGACCGGGCCGTGGGGGCGTTGACCCCCGGAACTCTCTCCAGGTAAACTCGATACATAAAGCTCTCAAACCATACTATGGGCGGGGATTGAACTTGTGGCGAGTGAATCCTATCATTACGATTTCATGAGACATGAAGCTTTTTTCTGGTTAAATATATGTACAAATGGTTTTAAAGACTGCTGTTTGAGGGACTACAATGATTGCATTAACCCTTTCGAGAGGCGCTCTCCTAAACTTGTTCTCAGGGTTGAAAATTTTTCGGAAAAAAAAAAAAATTATTTTTTTCTTATAAAATGATAAGAGAATCTTTTCCCAATCATAATGACACCAAAAATATAAAATTTGATGGAAAGCTTAAGAAATTATGCTCTCGTGAAGTTTGCGGTCTCGACGATGTTTATGCAGTGGCGATTTCACCCAGTTTGGGCCCTATTTTCAGCCAATTCCAGTGTACTAGTCGACAAAATTCATAACTATTTTGCTAGAACTCCATTTTTTCTATTGAGCGAGTACAAGAAACCACCCATTTACCAATTTCAACTCCAGTAAAGTGGTCAGAAATTGGCAATTTTGCCAATTTCACACAAATTTCAAAAGATGCCATTTTCCAAATAGGGTTCAGAATAAACAAAACAGACATTCCTGGCACTAAAATAACATTTTCTCTGTTCATTAGTCATGTTCCCAGGCCCCTCTTACATTTATTTTGCTTTCTGCTTTGAATTTTTATTCTCGCAAAAAATAGAAGATTTACTGTTATGCAGACTACTGCATTAGTGTAGAAATGGTATAAATAATACCAGCGCACTTGTGAAAGAATATTAGACTCACCAGTTGATGTGTATTGGATGTGTGGCATGATTTGTTTACTTTTGAACTTTGGCAAAAATCGAACATTTCTGCTACTTTGTGCTCAATTTCAAGGTACTTTTCATTATAGGTAGTAGGTTGGTAGACAGCAACCACCCAGGGAAGTACTACCGCCCTGCCAGATGACTGTGAAACAGAAACCTGTAACTGTTTTGCATGATGGTAGGATTGCTGGTTTCTTTTTCTGTCTCATAAATACGCTAGATAACAGGGATATCTTGCTACTCCTACTTACACTTTGGTCACACTTCACAGACATGCACATGCATATATATATACATACATCTAGGTTTTTCTCCGTAAGCCATGCGTGTCGTATGAGGCGACTAAAATGCTGGGAGCAATGGGCTGGTAACCCCTTCTCCTGTAGACATTTACTAAAAAAAGAGAAGAAGAAAAACTTTATAAAACTGGGATGCTTGAATGTGCGTGGATGTAGTGCGGATGACAAGAAACAGACGATTGCTGATGTTATGAATGAAAAGAAGTTGGATGTCCTGGCCCTAAGTGAAACAAAGCTGAAGGGGGTAAGGGAGTTTCGGTGGGGGGAAATAAATGGGATTAAATCTGGAGTATCTGAGAGAGTTAGAGCAAAGGAAGGGGTAGCAGTAATGTTGAAGGATCAGTTATGGAAGGAGAAAAGATAATATGAATGTGTAAATTCAAGAATTATGTGGATTAAAGTAAAGGTTGGCTGCGAAAAGTGGGTCATAATAAGCGTGTATGCACCTGGAAAAGAGAGGAATGCAGAGGAGAGAGAGAGATTTTGGGAGATGTTAAGTGAATGTATAGGAGCCTTTGAACCAAGTGAGAGAGTAATTGTGGTAGGGGACCTGAATGCTAAAGTAGGAGAAACTTTTAGAGAGGGTGTGGTAGGTAAGTTTGGGGTGCCAGGTGTAAATGATAATGGGAGCCCTTTGATTGAACTTTGTATAGAAAGGGGTTTAGTTATAGGTAATACATATTTTAAGAAAGAGGATAAATAAGTATACAAGATATGATGTAGGGCGAAATGACAGTAGCTTGTTGGATTATGTATTGGTAGATAAAAGACTGTTGAGTAGACTTCAGGATGTACATGTTTATAGAGGGGCCACAGATATATCAGATCACTTTCTAGTTGTAGCTACACTGAGAGTAAAAGGTAGATGGGATACAAGGAGAATAGAAGCATCAGGGAAGAGAGAGGTGAAGGTTTATAAACTAAAAGAGGAGGCAGTTAGGGTAAGATATAAACAGCTATTGGAGGATAGATGGGCTAATGAGAGCATAGGCAATGGGGTCGAGGAGGTATGGGGTAGGTTTAAAAATGTAGTGTTAGAGTGTTCAGCAGAAGTTTGTGGTTACAGGAAAGTGGGTGCGGGAGGGAAGAGGAGCGATTGGTGGAATGATGATGTAAAGAGAGTAGTAAGGGAGAAAAAGTTAGCATATGAGAAGTTTTTACAAAGTAGAAGTGATGCAAGGAGGGAAGAGTATATGGAGAAAAAGAGAGAGGTTAAGAGAGTGGTGAAACAATGTAAAAAGAGAGCAAATGAGAGAGTGGGTGAGAAGTTATCAACAAATTTTGTTGAAAATATGAAAAAGTTTTGGAGTGAGATTAACAAGTTAAGGAAGCCTAGAGAACAAATGGATTTGTCAGTTAAAAATAGGAGAGGAGAGTTATTAAATGGAGAGTTAGAGGTATTGGGAAGATGGAGGGAATATTTTGAGGAATTGTTAAATGTTGATGAAGATAGGGAAGCTGTGATTTCGTGTATAGGGCAAGGAGGAATAACATCTTGTAGGAGTGAGGAAGAGCCAGTTGTGAGTGTGGGGGAAGTTCGTGAGGCAGTAGGTAAAATGAAAGGAGGTAAGGCAGCCGGGATTGATGGGATAAAAATAGAAATGTTAAAAGCAGGTGGGGATATAGTTTTGGAGTGGTTGGTGCAATTATTTAATAAATGCATGGAAGAGGGTAAGGTACCTAGGGATTGGCAGAGAGCATGCATAGTTCCTTTGTATAAAGGCAAAGGGGACAAAAGAGAGTGCAAAAATTATAGGGGGATAAGTCTGTTGAGTATACCTGGTAAAGTGTATGGTAGAGTTATTATTGAAAGAATTAAGAGTAAGACGGAGAATAGGATAGCAGATGAACAAGGAGGCTTTAGGAAAGGTAGGGGGTGTGTGGACCAGGTGTTTACAGTGAAACATATAAGTGAACAGTATTTAGATAAGGCTAAAGAGGTCTTTGTGGTATTTATGGATTTGGAAAAGGTGTATGACAGGGTGGATAGGGGTGCAATGTGGCAGATGTTGCAGGTGTATGGTGTAGGAGGTAGGTTACTGAAAGCAGTGAAGAGTTTTTACGAGGATAATGAGTCTCAAGTTAGAGTATGTAGGAAAGAGGGAAATTATTTCCCAGTAAAAGTAAGCCTTAGACAAGGATGTGTGATGTCACCGTGGTTGTTTAATATATTTATAGATGGGGTTGTAAGAGAAGTAAATGCGAGGGTCTTGGCAAGAGGCATGGAGTTAAAGGATAAAGAATCACACACAAAGTGGGAGTTGTCACAGTTGCTCTTTGCTGATGACACTGTGCTCTTGGGAGATTCTGAAGAGAAGTTGCAGAGATTGGTGGATGAATTTGGTAGGGTGTGCAAAAGAAGAAAATTAAAAGTGAATATAGGAAAGAGTAAGGTTATGAGGATAACAAAAAGATTAGGTGATGAAAGATTGGATATCAGATTGGAGGGGGAGAGTATGGAGGAGATGAATGTATTCAGATATTTGGGAGTGGACGTGTCAGCAGATGGGTCTATGAAAGATGAGGTGAATCATAGAATTGATGAGGGGAAAAGAGTGAGCGGTGCACTTAGGAGTCTGTGGAGACAAAGAACTTTGTCCTTGGAGGCAAAGAGGGGAATGTATGAGAGTATAGTTTTACCAACGCTCTTATATGGGTGTGAAGCATGGGTGATGAATGTTGCAGCGAGGAGAAGGCTGGAGGCAGTGGAGATGTCATGTCTGAGGGCAATGTGTGGTGTGAATATAATGCAGAGAATTCGTAGTTTGTTAGTTAGGAGGAGATGCGGGATTACCAAAACTGTTGTCCAGAGGGCTGAGGAAGGGTTGTTGAGGTGGTTTGGACATGGACATGTAGAGAGAATGGAGCGAAACAGAGTGACTTCAAGAGTGTATCAATCTGTAGTGGAAGGAAGGCGGAGTAGGGGTCGGCCTAGGAAAGGTTGGAGGGAGGGGGTAAAGGAGGGTTTGTGTGCGAGGGGCTTGGACTTCCAGCAGGCATGCGTGAGCGTGTTTGATAGAAGTGAATGGAGACGAATGGTTTTTAATACTTGACGTGCTGTTGGAGTGTGAGCAAAGTAACATTTATGAAGGGGTTCAGGGAAACCGGCAGGCCGGACTTGAGTCCTGGAGATGGGAAGTACAGTGCCTGCACTCTGAAGGAGGGATGTTAATGTTGCAGTTTAAAAACTGTAGTGTAAAGCACCCTTCTGGCAAGACAGTGATGGAGTGAATGATGGTGAGTTTTTCTTTTTCGGGCCACCCTGCCTTGGTGGGAATCGGCCAGTGTGATAATAAAAAAAAAAAAAATTTCATTGTGAAACCAATCAAAATCATGTCAATTTCTGTAACAAGTCTTCCATTCTATAAAATGAGACCAGGAAAACTTGAATACAACCATAAATACCATACAGTGCAAAGTTGCTGTTTTAAACCAAAACCACGGTCAAAGTTTTTTTTTTTCTCATCACGCACTGTGTGCTACAAGATTTTGTTAGAATAACAAAAAAGTCACAATACTGTGACTGGAATGATACACAAATAACCCGCACATAAAAGAGAAGCCTACGACGACGTTTCGGTCCGACTTGGACCATTGACAAAGTCACACTGTGTGACTTTGTCAATGGTCCAAGTCAGACCGAAACGTCGTCGTAAGCTTCTCTCTTTTATGTGCGGGTTATTTGTGTAAGATTTTGTTAGTACTGTGCACACTGACCACATAGACCCATTCTTTCATAGGTAGGTCTAACAGCTTTCTCTCGCTAGATTTGAAGGCGCTAGAATTTACGCATACTAGTACATCAATAACCCTGGTGTGTAAGACGTACTAGTATGTCAGAAACCCTGAAAGCGTTTAACATGTGATTACCACAGGCATGCAGTTGTAATAAATTAAGATTCGAACTATAATAACTCAGTGAAGAAAAGTACTATATTTTAATTTACAGTGGTACCCCGAGTTTCGTACAGCTCCCAACTTGAACAATTATGTAAGTGTATTATTGTAAATGTATTGTTGGGGGTCTGAAACGGACTAATCTAATTTACATTATTCCTTATGGGAACAAATTCATTCGGTAACAGCACTATCAGCCTTCTGGAACGAATTATGACCGAAACCTGGGGTACCACTGTATTTCCATATTGTGACCCCTTATATCCATTGGGTGCCCACAATGTTGAGCCAGTGTGGGCACCCAGTGGAAATGTCTATTATGTCTTTTATGATACAACAGCTTGCTTTCTCTTACTGTGCAGAAGATTATTGGAAATAGTGACTGATCTGTACTTACTAATAGCATTATTTTGTTACTCCATATATTACACCTTCACCTTTCCACCCAGTATTGCATAACTTTTGCTCTAATTGAAAGTCTCATTTGCTTACCAGGCTTTCTCATCTTGTTTATTTATTTTCAGTTTTTTAATTATTTATGATCTGCATAATGTTAAAATAAATTTATCATTTGTACACATCTGCATCTCAGGTGGTGCTGCAGCCCTATCATCAACTGCAGGAGTGGCAGTGGTAGGATCAATGTTTGGAGCAGCAGGTGCTGGCCTTACAGGTTAGTTGTGAAGCTAACCTTGCTCATTAAATCTTCAAACTATAGATGAGGGGCTCTGCTTATATAGCAGGTTAGGTTCTGGACTACTGCTGTAAAGTGAAAACCACTGTAAATTGAATCATAGCCTTTTTTATTTTTACTCTCGGATGCATATAAAAGCCTGATAACATGTTCACACTCTCATATATGTATTAAGTGAGCAATAGAGCTAGACTTAAAAATGCATGTACATTACACACATTACTTACCTTAATATAAATATATTCTCTCACTATAAGTGAGACATGAATATATTTATTGTAGGAAGTTTGAATAAATGAAGAATGGGTATAATTGAAAACTGCTGTAAAGTGGGGCCTGCCTGTTTACTATATTCTTAAATAAAAGTATTGGCAACATATCTGGTGACCTCAGATGACAACTGTACAAACTTGGCCATCAAGCATATAACATTTTCTGATAATTCAATGCAATTTTATTCTTTTATATGGTACAAGTGTAGTTTACATGTAATAATACATTGGTGGGCACAAAAAAACACTAATATGCAATGCATTTCAGGCAAACTAATAGATTCACTTACATAATAGCATTAAAACCATTTAGAAGGTACAGTAAATCCTCTTGCAACACAGCTTCACATAGTTATATTTTACATAATGCACCAATTTTTACGAATGTAACTTATGTATTATGAGAGTGTTTACTGTATTCACGTAATTTGAATGATGTATGATTGGCTATAAATTATGCATTAAACTACATATATTGGCTATCCACCTAACTATAGAACCTAATGAACTCAAATTAAGCTATAATGAACAACTGTTGATGAATAAAGAGAAGGGTGGATGAGAGACTTGAACTGTAGTCCATAAATTGACAGTCCGATGCTCTGTCAGTAAAGCATCGGACTGTCATTTAACGAGCCATGGTTCTAGCCCCTTGTCCATCTTTCTATTTATTCATAGGATCTAATATAAAGTTTCTCCTGCAGATTAGCATCTCATTTCTGCAATTACTGCTAATATTACTACTGTGTATGTAGTGTATGTATATGTGGGGTATGAACAGGGTAATATTTAGTGAAGGGATTTAGAGAAACTGGTTAGCCGGACTTGAGTCCTGGAAATGGGAAGGACAATGCCTGCACTGTAAAGGAGGGGTTTCGGATATTGACAGTTTGGAGGGACTTCTAAACTGTCGTGTCTGAGTGCCTCTGCAAAGACAGTGATTATGTATGAGTGAGGTGAAAGTGTTAAATGATGAAAGTATTTTCTTTTTGGGGATTTTCTTTCTTTTTTGGTCACCCTGCCTCAATAGGAGATGGCCAACTTGTTTAAAAAAAAAATGTATTGAATTACTTTCTGTATATATACATCAATGCACTTTTATTTAAACCTAACTAATATTTGGTGTTATAGCAAATAAAATTTATTTTTTAATACAGGATTTAAGATGAAGAAGCGTGTTGGAGACATAGAAGAGTTTGCTTTCGACTATCTTACTTACGGAAATCACTTACACATTACTATTGCTATATCTGGATGGCTAACAAAGGAAGGTATTCAAGAGTTTAATCAACCATGGAAAATTTTGTTTCATTCCAGAGAGCAGGTGAGGACATGAACCATGAAAAATGTGCTTAGTTTCTTTAATGATTAGCCTTTGCATTAATATTTGAGATGTCAATTTCTTTGCTTTATTTGACTGTGCAGTAATGAAATGTATCAAAGTACCATGTACTTTGTAAGAATAAAAGTCAAATGTCAAGAAAACTTTTTTTTTTTTAACATGCTGGCTGTCTCCCACCAAGGCAGGATAACCCAAGAAAGAGAAACACTTTCACCCTCATTCTCACTATCACCGTCTTTGCAGAGGTGCACAGATACGACAACTTATGATTGACATCACTCTTATTGCTAAACATAGTGAGGGCAAATTCCTGGGCCTGCACCTTGACAGCAACCTGAAATTCAGCACCCATATGCAACACACAACAAAAAAAAAAAGCATCCAAAACAGTTGGGATCCTCTCTAAGATATGTTACTACGTACCACAATCAGCGCCTTTCTCACACTATACTATTCACTCATCTATCCCTACCTCACCTATGCTATTTGTGCCTGGGGATCCACAGCAGCAACCCACCTAAAGCCAGTAATCACCCAACAAATAGCTGCAGTAAGAATTCACACAGTTCAATGCTAGGCAACATACCTCCTCACTCTTCAAAGACCTAAACTTACTCACCATACAGAACATTCACACCTACTACTGTGCAGCCTACATTTACAGAACCATAAATTCCAATATTAACCCAGAACTAAAACACAGGACCCATAGACACAGTACCAGACACAAAGATCTCTATGACATTCCCCATGTCTGACTAAATCTATAAAATAAATTAAATGTATATAAAAGGGCCTAAAATCAGGAATTTCTTGCCTGAAAACTAGAACTGCAGACTCATCCACCATTTTCAAAACTACCATAAAAAAACATCTTATCTCCCTAACCTACCCCACCATCAGCTAACTACATATATCAAAACCACCTATTCTCTTATTCGTATCATGCACACATCCAAAACAAAATAGATTTACTCTCGAGATCTGTGATTCCCCCTAATTTACACTTAACCCTTTATCGTGTTGGGCCGAAAAAATTCGGTATTGATTACGTGTTTTTGGCGCGTGTCATACTTCGCGCCCCGTGCGGCCAGCTTCCCGTTCTTTAGTTCCAACCAATCACAAGCCTTCCCTGAGTCTCTTCAGCTAAGTACAGTTCGCTTCTGCCGCCTTCCCATTGGTTGAGAGATCAAAATATAAACACTAGCGGCTTGGCTTCGAACACACGCGCATTTTTCCCTCCACCCTTGCTAATCTACTCTTGGATTATACATTCTACAATGTCGGTAAGTACTGATTGTTGTGTTTAGTGCTTACATGAATAGTTTAGGCATATTTTGATATATACCTAAAGTCCATGTGAAGCATAATATGAGTGTAGCATGCAGTTGAAAAAAGTGCAAGCATTTTAGTCCGAATTATTTCGGTATTGCGCGAGTTTCCGGGAATGTCCAATTTTAGTCAAATAAATATTTATAAAAAATTTTCAATTGCATATATGAACTCTGTAGTGGTCTGGATTTATACAGGAGGTTTCTATTGTCCTTCCAGTTCCATGAGAGGCTGTTTTATGGGGAGCAGTCGACCAGCAGGTCGAGGTATATCTGCGTTTCTGAAGACAGTGACTCGGAACCAGAGGTAGACGAACCAGAATTGCTGGATAGTGGTGATGAATACTTGCCACCGGATGCACAGGATGCAGAGATGTCAACTGATGATGAGGAGGAAGAAAGGGAAGAAAGGCCAGCCAAAAAGCAGAAAGTAATGAGGAAAAAGAAAACTTTTAGGATTGAGGAATACCCGGATGAGGAAGAGATCCATGAGAATATTGCTCTTCAGGTTTCATCTGAGTGGACCGTAGATGACATTGAAAATGATCCTTTGCCGGCATATGAACATGAAAAGCCTCTTGCAATTAGGTCTCCATATGAGTATTTTCGTATGTTCGTTACTCCAGCCATGATAGATAACATAGCATATCAAACAAATTTGTATACAAGGCAACAAGACGTAAATAGTACTTTTTCAACAGATTCTGAAGAGATCATGAGGTTCATAGGTATTTTGTTGTTCATGGGTATTAATTCACTACCATCCCTCGAAGACTATTGGAAATCTGCTTTTAGGAGCCAACAGGTTGCAGATAGCATGGCGTCTAAGAGGTTTAGGTACCTTAGAAGTCATATTCATTTCAATGACAACACAAAAAAGGATAATGACAGATTCTACAAAGTAAGGCCTCTTTACACTGAACTAACTAATGCTTGCTTGAAAATTCCAGCTACACCCAAGCAATCTATTGATGAAGTCATGGTTGGTTTCAAGGGTAAAACTGCTGGAAACCTAAGGCAGTACATCAAAACAAAACCAGATAAGTGGGGTTTCAAACTTTTTTGTCGTGCAAGTCAAGATGGACTCATACATGATATACTCATGTATCAAGGCACAACAACTTTTGACACACATCCCATACAGCTGCCACAGGAAGAATCTAAACTTCCAATAAGTACAAAGATTGTTCTGGTACTTGCACAAACTATGAACAAGACAAACACATCAGCAATCTATGCTGACAATTTCTTTTCAAGTATGCCTTTGGTCAAGCTACTAAGAGATAAGTATAACTGCAGATACACTGGAACAGTACGTGACAATAGATGTGGTAAGCCACATCTGGTGCCTATCAAACAAATGGAAAAAAACAGTGTGGTCAGGGGCAATTTTTGCTTCAACAACAATGATGGTGTCCTTGTTGTACGATGGAAGGACACCAAAGTTGTGACTTTAGTGACAACTGATATTGGGGTCGAGCCCATGAGTCTTGTTGAGAGATATAACAAGGGTACAAAGAGGAAAGAGAAAATATCGTGCCCTGCAGTCATCAAGAACTATAATGCCAACATGGGAGGTATTGACAAAAGCAACATGTTGGTGCATCTGTACAAAACACCAATGAAATCAAAACGTTGGTACATGCGGCTATTTGCCTATATTATTGATCTTGCTGTTGTGAATGCATGGGTGCTTTATTGCCGTGATTCTCGAGCAATAAAGCAAAAGTGCATGCAACTGAAGTATTTTAGGAATTCTATCTCTGAAATTGCAAGGTCTAAAGGACAAAACCTTAGAGGGAGCAGCCTAAGAACAACTCCAAGACCTTCACCAACTAATTCACCATGTACTTCCAATGGTGTTGGCATAGTGAAACCTGGGAGGGGAACACGTACAGAAATGCCTGATGACAGTGTTAGGAAAGACATTACTCTAATGCACTTCCCAATGGCAGGGCAAAGGCCGTTTACTTGCAAGTATTGCAGCACCTCGAAAAAAACGGTAACATCGTCATTCGTCTGTAGTGTATGCAAAGTAAATCTGTGCATAAAGACTGATAGAAATTGTTTCACAGACTTCCATCTTGCCAATTAGCAATATAGAATCATTGGTCTTCCAAATGAATCTCAGGAATATAGGGATTGAAACTTGCATCACTTTGCAATTTGGCATTGTTGATATTTGCTTCCTTTTTATATTTTTATAACAATTAAGAAATGTTTTGATACAAGTTCCATTTATGTTTTTTATATTGTCTGTTTGTATATTAAATTTAAAAAATTGTTTTGGTGTGTTTTATTAACAATTGCAAGTTTGCAACATAGAATTTTTTAATCACTTTGTCGGGGGCGGCCTAATATTTTCGGTCTTCGGAGATTGGCAATTGCTCGAAAACTAACCATCAGAAATCAATTTATATGGGATCAGTGACCTTGTATTGAGTTACTCTATCCACCATAGGGAGTTCAGTTCGAATTTCAAATTTTCGGACCCCTTGCGCGATGAAGGGTTAAACTCACTCAAATGACTGTAAACATAAAATTCCTAATATAGCTACTCCCTAGTAAATCTTAAGTTAGCCCTACGTTTGCCTAAGACACTCTGCCATATTAGTCTTTAGTTAATATGGCAGAGGGCTTTGGCATATACACCGAACAATTATACAGTGGACCCCCGCATAGCGATTTTAATCCGTGCAAGAGGGCTCATTGTTATGCGAAATGATCGGTATGCGAATGAATTTTCCCCATAAGAAATAATGGAAATCAAATTAATCCGTGCAAGACACCCAAAAGTATGAAAAAAAAAATTTTTACCACATGAAATGTTAATTTTAATACACACAAACTGAAAAAGGCATGCACAATTACATGACACTTACTTTTATTGAAGATCTGGTGATGATTGATGGGATGGGAGGAGGGGAGAGAGAGTGTTAGTGTTTAGAAGGGGAATCCCCTTCCATTAAGACTTGAGGTGTTGAGTCCTTTTCTGGGGTTACTTCCCTTCTTCTTTTAATGCCACTAGGACCAGCTTCAGAGTCACTGGACTTCTTTCGCACAACATATCTGTCCATAGTGGCCTGTACCTCTCGTTCCTTTATGACTTCCCTAAAGTGTTTCACAACATTGTCAGTGTACAGGTTGCCAACACGGCTTGCAATAGCTGTGTGAGGGTGATTTTCATCCATGAAGGTTTGCACTTCAAGCCACTTTGCACAGATTTCCTTAATCTTTGTAGTAGGCAACTTCTTCAATTTCTCTCTCTCCTCCTCTGAACCAGTTTCCTCAGGTCTGGCCTCTTGCTGTTGAAGTTGATCTATCAGCTCATCAGTGGTTAGTTCTTCATTGTCCTCCTCCACCAACTCTTCCACATCCTCCCCACTAACCTCCAACCCCAAGGACTTTCCCAATGCCACAATGGATTCCTCAACTGGCATAATCCTCTCAGGGTTAGCCTCAAACCCTTCAAAATCCCTTTTGTCTACACATTCTGGCCACAGTTTCTTCCAAGCAGAGTTCAAGGTCTTCTTAGTCACTCCCTCCCAAGCCTTACCTATAAGGTTTACACAATTGAGGATATTAAAGTGCTCTCTCCAAAACTCTCTTAGAGTCAGTTGAGTTTCTGAGGTCACTACAAAGCACCTTTCAAACAGAGCTTTTGTGTACAGTTTTTTGAAGTTTGCAATAACCTGCTGGTCCATGGGCTGCAGGAGAGGAGTGGTATTAGGGGGCAAAAATTTCACCTTAATGAATTTCATGTCCCCATAAAGTCGCTCTGCCACGTCTGTAGGATGACCAGGGGCATTGTCTAACACCAGGAGGCACTTAAGTTCTAATTTCTTTTCAGTTAGGTAATCTTTCACATTGGGGGCAAATGCATGGTGTAACCAGTCATAGAAAAAGTCCCTAGTGACCCATGCCTTACTGTTTGCCCTCCACAGCACACACAAATTCTCCTTGAGGACATTCTTTTGCCTGAACGGTCTGGGAGTTTCAGAGTGATACACTAATAAAGGCTTCACTTTGCAATCACCAGTAGCATTGGAACACATCAACAAAGTAAGCCTGTCTTTCATAGGCTTATGTCCTGGGAGTGCCTTTTCCTCCTAAGTAATGTAGGTCCTGCTTGGCATTTTCTTCCAAAACAGGCCTGTTTCATCACAATTAAACACTTGTTCAGGTTTCAGTCCTTCACTGTCTATGTACTTGTTGAATTCCTGCACATATTTTTCAGCTGCTTTGTGGTCCGAACTGGCAGCCTCACCATGCCTTATCACACTATGTATGCCACTACGCTTCTTAAATCTCTCAAACCAACCTTTGCTGGCCTTAAATTCACTCACATCAGCACTAGTTGCAGGCATTTTTTTAATTAAATCCTCATGCAACTTCCTAGCCTTTTCGCTTATGATCGCTTGAGAGACGCTATCTCCTGCTAGCCGTTTTTCATTTATCCACACCAATAAGAGTCTCTCAACATCTTCCATCACTTGCGATCTTTTTTCGAAAACACAGTTAAACCTTTGGCAAGAACAGCTTCCTTGATTGCCTTTCTGGTGCCCACAATAGTAGCGATGGTTGATTGGGGTTTCTTGTACAACCTGGCCAGGTTGGCGATACGCACTCCACTTTCATACTTATCAATGATCTCTTTCTTCATCTCTATTGGAATTCTCACCCTTATTGCTGTAGGGTTGGCACTAGAAGCTTTCTTGGGGCCCATGGTCACTTATTTTCCAGATAAAGCACCGAAAACAATGTAATAATACGAAATGTTCCTCTTGGATGTTACCGCGGAGGCTGGCTGGTAAACAATGGCATGGGCGGCACATGTGAGGCTGGCTGAGGGCGCACATTGGACGCGTCTCGGACGAACAGTGGTGAGCGGGTTTTTGAGCGGTATGCGAGGCAAAATTTTTGCGATTAAAGTGAGCGGTATGCGGAATAAACGGTATGTGATGCCAACAGTATGCGGGGGTCCACTGTATTCCTTTGTACAACCATGTATCACGTCAAAATAAAAATTATTATTATTATTAATATTATACTCTAAACAGCAAATATCCCAACCCCCTCCTTTAAAGCGCATCATTGTACTTTCCACCTCCAGGACTCAAGTCTGACTAACCAGTTTCCCTGGATCCCTTCACAAAATATTACCCATATTTACTATTAGTAAATATGGACTAATATCAGTAATTATTTTTGAATTGGTTGCTTGTTTTTCTGCCTCTCTCACTTCATTTTTTTTTTTTTTTTGGTCTGTCAGTTTATCATGGAAATTAGGTACCAGAAAATCAAGCTATGCTTTCTATTCATAAATATCATTTGAGTGAACAGTTAATATGGAGTGAAGTAGGTACAGGTCAGCCATCACTGATCCGACAATCACTAATCTGGTTCCATCACTAATCAGGCACTAATTTCGGCTAGTGTAAGTATTGTACCCATTGAATGAGGCACCTACTGAGTGCACTTATCTCTGGCAGACCAGTACGTGAGTTTCTTAAGGAATTTAATGATGCCGGATTAGTAACAGTTGACCTGTACCAAGGTTCATCCAATCCCATACAAAGTTTCTCATGCTTTAAAATGTAGTTGTCTGTGACCAGGGTTCAGCGAATTAAATAGGAATTGTATAGCACATGCATGTATATGCTTCCTTGTAACAGGTCTTGAGTGTAATCTTGCATCCCAGAGAAAAACTAGTAAGTGAGCAGAAAACACAGCTTAATAGAAAAGTGTTGAATATGGCAAGTATCACAAAACATGCCACTGATAAAGACACAGTACACATCCATTTGTAAACATAAATGTACTCAGGAAAAACAAACTCGTGGAATATCCACTAATGTTGGGATTAGATATCAATCTGTTTAAGCTTTAGGCTGCCTCAGATAGCTTTATAAGCAATACTATTCTTGTGGATGCTATCTTTTATTTTAGAGATGAAGTATAATAAGCAGCAAAAAGTATGAAAATAAAAACAAAAAACAAAGTTCACTTAGAAATTTATTACTTAAATAAATGTACAAGTTGAACAGTGTGGTTTCAAATTCAAAAGCTCTTGTACAAATAATTAATGATATGTAAAATGTATTCCTAATTAGACAGCTAACTTGAACTTTAAACCTTATCTTTAACTTGCAGAAAGACAGGATAAATCCATAAGTATGCATGTTTGTAAACTTTGGGCATTAGTCAGTTGAATACCGTCTCTATTTTGGGTTCAGTTGCACAGTGGAATTAATCGGTGTACAAAAGAACAGCATTTTGCTCATGTTATGAGGGAAAATTTCTCCAATAATGAATCACTTTACTAAGTGTCTTTGTACTACACAGTTTGTTGGCATTTGAAAGAAATTTCCCAAATTATTAGACTCTTATTTTCAGTATTGTTTGCGCTACGAGTCCCAGTACCTACGAGAACTTGGGCAAGCTATGGACTACCTCCTTCAATTTGCACTCTCCATGGCTGTCCAGGAGACACTAAAATATACCATTTTAGCAGGTATGTATTATACTGAATATAGTGTTAGAAATTGCAATGAACTAAACCACTTTGGGTCATTCATTTCAGATTCAGATTATTTCAGTATGATACAAAATTTGTATGAGATGGGTGACATTTAGGTGCGTATGCTGAAATCCCCTTTGTATGCAGAGCATTTTCGACAAACTTAAGACTATCTTAAGACTAATAAGGCAATAATTGATTGCTTATATATACCATTTCTAAGTGGTTACAAACAATAAGTTTAGGAATTACAAGGAACACAAGAGAACTGATAAGCATATTAATACATTCTATATAACATTTATCAAGCTTAATTGTTGTAAAGATTACAGGTTAGTGGTGTAGGCTCTCAAATGTCCATTCACTGATCACTGTTCAGTCTCTTGGCAGGCAAGCTGTTGCTGATCGTCATAGGAATAAATGTTGTGCCAAGGAGGAGGTTGAAGACAGTGATATTGTCTTGCACAAGATTACTGTTACATGTAAGGTTCATGAATGAAGTACAGTAGAACACCCGTATCCACTGATTCCGTATCCACAGTTTCAGTAATGCATGGTTTACTGTGGCCCAAAAATATTTTTTAATTTTGCATAATATTGGCCCCATAGTGCAAAAGTAGAGAAGCTGTCAGTCCTTCAAAGCCTAAGAGAAGCCATGAAGTGCTTCACATCAGTGAGAAAATGATAATTCTCCACTTATTGTGCATAATTTTTCAATTTAACTTTATAATAGGCATGTAGAGGACTAATATATAGGATTTCCTTGTTCTCTCTAGGCTGGAATATTGCTGTACACTAACTGCCCCCTTCAAAGCAGGCAAAATTGCTGACCTGGAGTGTGTACAAAGAACTTTCATGGCACACACGAGTATGATAAGGCACCTAAATTACTGGGAACGGTTGAAGTCCCTTGATTTGTATTCCCTGGCACACAGACAAGAGAGATACGCAGTAATCCTAGAGGGATTAGTACCAAACTTGCACATGAAAATCACTCCCTATGAAAGCAAAAGACTCAGCAGGAGATGCAACATTCCCCCAGTGAAAAGCAGGCGTGCCACGAGTACACTGAGAAACAACACAATAAGTTTAAATGGCCCAAGACTGTTCAACTGCCTCCCAGCATACATAGGGGGATTTACCAATAGACCCCTGGCGGTCTTCAAGAAGGCACTGGACAGGCACCTAAAGTCGGTATCTGACCAGCCGAGTTGTGGTGTGTACGTCAGTTTGCATGTGGCCAGCAGTAACAGCCTGGTTGATCAGACCTTGATCCACCATGAGGCCTGGTCTCAGACCAAGCCACAGGGGCATTAACCCCTGAAACCCTCTCCAGGTATACTCCAGGTATCTGTATTTTCGGTATCAACTGCAGGTCTTTGGAACTTATCCCCCCTGGATACGGGGGTCCTACTCTATATAAAACATGGTGCAGTAGTATAAAAAACTTAATTTGAAGAGAAAGGTTATTGTGTATAAGAATAGACAAAAATAAAATATAATGGGTACATAAATCTGAAGCAGATTTAAGAACAAGATATTTTTTGTAAACAAAACATGTATATGTATAGGTAAAATGCTTGAAATACAAAAAAGATTTTATAAAGCTATATAGCAAAATTTTGTCAGTAGATTATCAGCTAACATGCTCTTTTACTTCTAATATAAAAAAAATTATAAAGAAAACTTTTCATGTAATTATTCAATTATATTTTTATGTACTAATAGCATAGGGTTGCATTTTTAATGTCTAAATTTATCTGTAAATTATTGTGACTTCATTGATCTTGTTTGACACTCAGTATTGCAGTGTTATTAAATTTAGTGTTTATTAATAATAGCAATGTATGACCCTTGTGGGTTTGGCACTTATTTATGATAATAATAGAACTACAGCACTCCAGGAGGAACCATTTGCAATCATTGTAATTATTGGTTGTTATTTTGCAGGTATTATCTCTGCAATCACTTGGCCATCATCTCTTCTGACCCTGGCATCTGTGATTGACAATCCTTGGGGTGTGTGTTGTCGGAGGTCAGCTGAGGTTGGCAAACAACTGGCCGAGGTGCTGTCGCAGAGGCAGCATGGCAAGCGACCAGTCACACTCATTGGATTTTCATTAGGAGCACGAGTTATTTATTATTGTCTCCAGGTAATTTATTTTTATGAATGAGAAGCACTAAGCCACAAGGGCTATACAGCACTGCAGGGTAGGGAAGGAAGCGAGGGTATTGGGCCGTAGAAAGGGGGAGGGATGATCAGTAGGTTACAGAAAACAGCGGGGCAGGGGTAGAGGGTAGAAAGGGCTGAAGGTATCAGAGTTTGTGAAGTAAGTCAGTTGTTGTCAAAAAGTCAATGAGAGTGTCCGGATGAAAGGTGTGTCCATCAGCGAGAAGGGAAGGTAAAGAGAGAGCAGCGGAGCGAAGACGACGTTGGAGGTATATTCTGCGTGCTTGTTGATAAAGTGGGCAGTCTAATAGAATGTGGCTAACTGATAATGGAACCTGACAGTTCTCACAGAGGAGCAGGGCGCCTCTCCATGAGATAATCATGAGTAAGATGAGTATGGCCAATGCGCAGACAGGAGAGAGTAATCTCCCAACCTCGACACTGGTGACAAGAAGACGGCCAGTAACCTATACTCGGTTTAATAGATTGAAGTTTGTTACCAAGCAGAGTAGACCAACGTTGTTGCCAATGGGTGTGAAGGTGGGTAGCTATTGCAGCAAAAGAGTCCGTAAATGGAACACCTCTATATGAAACTGGTAGGTCATGTACTGCTGACCGCGCAGCAGTGATACCGCCTGCTGTGACAAGAAGGCAGCTTGTCACAGCCGGCTGTGGTAAGTTGCTTTCAGAGAGGTAATGTGAGGTTTCCAGGATAACCCACGGTCAAAGAGGAGGCCTAGAAACCTGACTATCACATTCAGGGATACGGGAGCCATAGAGGTACAAAGGATGATCGAAGATGACAGAGCGTCTAGTGAAAGTAATTTGGCGAGTTTTGGTACTGGAAAATTTAAACCCATGCGTGGTGGCCCAATTGGAAACACGGTTGACCGCATGCTGGAGAGAAACTGTAATGAGGTGACAGTCAGCGCCTGCACAAGCAAAAGCGAAGTCATCAACATAGAGTGATGACCAAATATTGGATGGAAGAACAGAGGCCAAATCATTTATAGCAAGGAGAAAAAGTGTTGTGCTCAGAACACACCCCTGAGGGACACCTTCAGCTTGGACAAAGTCTGGGGAGAGCACATTATTGACTCGAACACGGAAATGTCTGTCAGTTAAAAAGTTCTTAGGGAAGGATGGTAGATTGCCCGGAGGCCTAAGGAGTGGGCTTGGGCCAAAATATTATACCTCCAAGTTGTGTCATATGTCTTCTCTAGGTCAAAAAATATGGCAATAACCGAGTGGTTATTCGCAAAGGCATTACGAACATACGTATCCAAGCATAGTAAGAGGTCTATGGTAGATCGGCCCTTACGAAAGCCATATTGACTAGTGGAGAGACTTGTGTGTGTCTCTAAATATCATATTAAATGTCGATTTACCAGACGTTCCATCACCTTGCAAACTGCACTAGTAAGAGCAATGGGACAATAGTGGGAGGCATCATGTCCCGTATTACCCGGCTTGCAGAAAGGGAGAACAATGGCGAATTCCACAGCTGGGGGAGAACTCCTTGTGACCAAAGAAGATTGAAGAGGTGTAAGAGGACTACAAGGACTGACTGATGTAAATGTTGTAACATCCGAATATGAATGTCATCAGGCCCAGCTGCCGATGATCGGCAAACTGAGAGTGTTGCCTCCAGTTCCTGAAGTGTAAAAGGCACATTATACTGCTCTTCTCTGAGAGAAGAGAAGTCCAAGGATACTAACTCTCTGGCAGACTTTGAGGAAAGAAACAAGGGGCATAGATGGAGCCCCCAGGAAATACGGACCAAATGAGTGCCAATTTCAATGGCAACGTCAAGAGGATTTGGTACATCAACACTGGCGACCCGTAGAACAGGAGCCGGGTCAGGAGAGTATTTACCACTCAATTTCCTCGCTTTTTTCCAGACTGCACTCATAGAGGAAGCAGAGGTGATGGTGGAAACAATCTCGCCAGCAAGTGCGTTTAGCGTCATGGATGACACGGCGAGCGATCACACGCTTCTGCTTAAAATCAAGAAGTCTATCATCAGTTCTATTGTACCGGTACCTGTCCCATGCAGCGCGTTTTAAACGTACTGCACGAGCACAAGCAGGAGACCACCAAGGCACTCACTTCTGAGAATGCCTGCCTGAGGTTTCGGGTACAGAATGAGAAGCTGCGGTAAAAACTGACGTCGAGAAGAGGTGTAGGAGCTCGTCAATGACTTTATACTACAGGTGTCCCTCACTTTATGCAGTAGTTGCTCCAAAGGTTCATGGCACATAAAACAATATCTCATAAACTGAACCCAATTTGATGTCTAAAACATAGGAATTAATTAATGATTGTGATTTTTTTTTTTTTTTTTTTTTTTTTTTTTTAACTCTACCTTGGTGGAGATGGCCAGCATTTTTAAAAAAAAAAAAGTTTCGGGACTTGTAAATTACACATTTCTCAGTATATGGTTACCAATAAAATATGAGCTTGCTATACATGCACTAAATGATCATTCACAAAAAATGAAATGAATTTAATGAAAAAACAATTGGAAATGGTTGGATGAGAGGACTTTATAGCACAGGCCAGTAAGACTAATGCACTGCTCCTCTATTCTTTCATTCTTATTTACTAAAGTACAGGTTTGGCAATAGAGTTGCGTATGAGTGGGAATGGTTGGCTGAGAGTAGGACTTTCTTTGCACTAGCCATTATACTTAATTGTTTTATTTTGATGTAGGAAATAAATGCACTAAGATGTCGGGATGGGTGATCACAGAATAGCAAATTTATATTGCATAAATGGTAGCCTTAGCCATAAGGAGGTGGTGACCTTTATTCCCAAGAGTCGCTTCATTGATGCAGGCTGATTACCCAGCTTGAAACAAAGTACAGGAGGACACTACATATATAACCCTTATTTTCAGTGTTCCATGTTTTCATTGGGTTTCAATTAAGCCATTGTTCCATCCACTGGTGACTATTGCTGGTAGGTGGAACATAATGAACAATAGCTCAATTTGAAGTCAACAAAAATGTGGAACACTAAAAAGAAGGTTCTGTACTGGCATACATCAGGAGTTTTGTAGGCTTCAACAACCTTACCAGTGTATGAAAAGATAGTAGTGGCCATGTAGCGATATAAATCACAAGTCGTGTAGTTAAACGGCAGTGGTCTATCACACTGACAGCCTGGTGGAAGAAGCCAGCTGCAACAGCTATACATTGTTCTTCAACCTTCCTACCTAAAGTTTCTGTAGATAACTTCACAGTTGGTGTTTGAACAGTTTTCAAGAACATAATTTATCACACACCTAAGATTGTTAGTTCATTGCATATGCTTAACAGCACACCTTGTGGTTGGATGTCCAATATGGCTGACTAAAATCAGCTGTATTGGACGATAGTCTTATGATTTCCAAACCTCAAAACTGTGCCATTATATGATAAAGGAGTACTGCATCCTAAAAGTTTCAGATATTTTGGGATAATATTAACAATAGTTAGATAATAAAATACTTGTATTCTTTCTCTTTTGTTAGGAACTTAGCCATCGTAAAGGTAGTGCCGGCATTATTCAAGACGCCATACTCCTCGGTGCTCCAGTACCTGGATATGCCAAAGAATGGCAAACATTTAGTAAGTTGTGACTGTTATTACTGTGCATCTTAACACAACTGAAATGTTTAGAATGTTTTTCGAGTTTCAAAATGCTGTACCTTAACCCTTTCAGGGTCCGTCCCGTAGATCTACGGCTGGTCGGTGAGTGTCCAAACCGTAGATCTACGCCAAAATTCTAGCGCCGTCAAATTTAGCGCGAAAGCGCTCATAGGCCTACATATGAGAGAATGGGTCTGCGCCGTGGGTGTGCGCCGTAAACAAAAAATCTAGGCGCCTGCATAGCATTGTGGGAACGCCGGCTCAGTCACCCTTGTTCACCATGTCTCGTCGCAAGTCAGCTCTCACTCCCCGGAAAATTGGGACTCTCCTCTTCCTGTCTGATAGTTCTGACACTGATGGAAGTGGAAATGAAGACGAATTCTACGGCTTTGATAAGTTAGTGACCGAAAATAATGACCAGGATATCGATAATAGTGCAGAAAACCCCGACGATCCTCGACCTTCTACCTCTGGTGTGGGCACTCGTGACTCACGGTCGGGTGTTCCTAAACGTAAGAGAAAACTAATATTTTCCCGTGGCCTGGCCTCTGACTTCAGTAATGACGATGATTCTGACGTGGATTGTGATTTTATTGCGCTCGACGATCATTCGAGTAGTGATAGTGAGGAAACATATTCACCAGTGAAGCGTCGGTATGTTCGCCGCCGCATGCGGTCGGGTAGTGTACCCTATGCTGTGCCCAGGGGACGGAGTTCATCCCGGAGTACATCCCGGAGTACATCCCGTGGCCCTACACCCGTTTTAGGTAGTGATAGTGAGGATGATGTGGCTACACTTGGCATGGATGGGCCACAGACATCAGTGGATGGTGTTAGTGGGGCTGGTGGTGGTAGTGGCACCGCCATGCGTGACTCGCTGTGCCACGCGGGAACCCACGCTGCTGACTCGTCAGTTCAAGGACAAAGCGGAGCGTCACCCACCAGCCCGCCACAACCACCCGTACAACCAGCCTATGATGTCCAGTATCCACCAGCAAACCGTATCTGGGATTGGCAGCAAAATCCCAATTTTGTTCCCAGCCCTCACCACTTTGATGACTCGCAAAGTGGAATTCTACCTACCTGTCCCCTTGGAACCACGGCCAATGAACTGGAATTCTTTGAATTATTCTTTGACCAGCCATTGATGGAAATTATTGTCAGGGAAAGTAATAAGTATTTTCAGTACACCATGGCAAATACGATCTTATCACCACAGTCAAGACTACACAGGTGGAAAGAGACGACTGTTGCAGAAATGTATTTGCTTTTTGCAACAATAATGCTTATGCCTCACGTCTATAAGCATAATATAAAAGCATACTGGTCCACAGATCGGCTAATTTGTACCCCATCCTTCAGTGAAATAATACCAGTGAACAGGTTTATCTTACTGTTACGTATGTTGCACTTCTCTGACAAAACCAGGCCTGACAGAAGTGACAGGTTATACAAGATTAGAAATGTTTTCATGTATCTCAAACAAAAGTTCAGGATATACTTTTATCCATTCAAGAATCTTGTAATTGACGAGTCTTTGATTTTGTTCAAAGGTAGACTGTCATTCAAGCAGTATATACCGAGCAAGAGGAACCGCTTTGGTATAAAATTGTTTGTACTCTGTGATTGTGACAGTGGCCTGGTGTTGGATATTGTTGTATACACGGGTAGTAAAACATTGAAAGATACCAAGATGTTATTGGGTATATCAGGTGACGTAGTGAGAAACATGATGGCACCTTATCTTGGTAAGGGCCATACATTATATACCGATAACTGGTACACAAGCCCATTACTCAGTGATTTCATGCGAGTGAACAAGACAGATGTGTGTGGCACAGTGCGTTCTAATCGTAAACATATGCCCAGGCTCAACGCAGGTGTTCGTGGTGATGACGTGCAGGTGTTTACTGCCAATGACATCATGGCATTACGGTGGCATGACAAACGAGATGTCACATTGTTGACAGTGGCAAAGTTGATCGAGTGACTAATGAACGTATTCGAAAACCAGTGACAGTGATTGATTATACACAAAACATGCGCTTGGTTGACAAGTGTGACATGCAGATTGGTTTTGTTGACTGTGTTCGTAAGAGTTACAAGTGGTACATGAAACTTTTCTTCCATCTCATGGACATTTCAATGCTGAATGCATATAATATGTACCAAATAAAGACTGGTAACAGACCACCGTATGGTGAATTTTGTTTGTCTGTTGTCAGACAACTCATAATGAAGTACCAGGTAACAACACCTGCAATACAACATGGTCCTCGAATTCATCACAATATACCCAAGCGTTTGAGGAAAGAAGGTGATCATTTCATAATACAGCTTCCTTCAACTCAAAAGAAATTTGCTCAGAAGAGATGCATTGTCTGTGCACAAACAAAACGACGGCAACAAAGACGCAAAGACACTCGGTTTATGTGTGAGGAATGTAAGGTGCCTCTGTGCATGGTGCCTTGTTTCAAGGAGTTCCACAAGCTCCAGCAGTTCTAAAACCATGTCCAGTGATTGTAAATATGTAAATATATGATAGAACATTAGTATTATACAATATTTGTGCATGTTTATTGTAATAAACAACAGTGGTAAACAATAATATGATAATAACTTTAGTGCGGTTATTGTGTTCAATACAGTGAGTTTATATATATACATTATATACAGTATTGGTCTCTCAGGCCCCAAATGTTAGTAGGAATAGAAAAAAATTGGAAAAGAAAAGAAAAAACAACTAAAACAACAAAATAATATAATACGCGTATGTGGAATTCGTCGATGTTGCCGCCACCACATCATTTTCTACAAACTTCTTGGCACTGTATCTCGGTAAGTACTGATCAGATTCTAATTTTTTTTTGTTTTATTACCTTCACAAAAATATGCTCTTTAATTCTGTAAGAAAAAATAATTTTTTTTTTTTTTCAAAATTTCTTGGACACTGGTGCGTGACTTCAGATTTTGGCCTTGGACCCTGAAAGGGTTAATAAATGTACATTTTGTTTACTTCGGTAGCCATCTCCCACCAAAAGGAAATGCATTCATCATCATTCAGTTCTTTCTTGCCAGAAATGGGCTGACATCACAATTCAGATGACCCTCCCACTGCAACTTCCCCACTCCTCTAAAGTGCAGGTACTGCCCTTCCCACCTCCAGGACTAAGCCCAGCTAACCTGTTTCCCAGTGTTTTTTTTTTTTTTTTTATGTTATGCTGATCACACTCCAGCAGCATGTCCACTGAAAATACTCATCTCCATTCACTCTAGCATGCCTGCATACACCTGCTGAATGGTTAAACCCCTATAACTCGAGCCTCCTTTACACCTTCCCTCCAATTGTTCCTGTGAAGACCCCTCTCTCTCCTACCTTCCACCCCAGATTTATATACACCAATCATCATCATGTCCCTCTCTTAATGCTCACAACTCCTCAGTTCTCTGAATTATACCCTTGGTGACCCCCACACTGCCTTAATTTCAACACCCCAAACCTTGTACCTGATATTCGTACCACATGTTATCAAGCATGTCTCCTCTGCCTCAAGCTGCCTTCTCACTACAGCATTCAAAGCCTGTGCCTCACACCCATACATTTCCTTTTTAATACCAGTGATGTTATACCAACAAGTTGATAAATTATTCACCTGTGCATGACTTTGATATCCTTAGTTTGAAGATGTTTCACTAACCTTTCCAACATTTCTTCAGAATCTTCCAAAAGAACATTGATCTGCAAAGAACAATTGTGTCAACTCCCACTTTGTATCAGATCAAGTATCTTTTAACCCTTTGACTGTTTTGGTCATATATATACGCCTTACGAGCCACCGTGTTTGATGTACATATAAATTCTAGCAGCTTCAAATCAAGCAGGAGAAAGCTGGTAGGCCCACATGTGAGAGAATAGGTCTGTGTGGTCAGTGTGCACCATATAAAAAAATCCTACAGCACGCAGTGCATTATGAGAAAAAAAACTCCAACTGTTGTTTTTAATTAAAATGCCAACTTTGTGGTCTATTTTCGTATAGTAATTATGGTTGTATTCTCGTTTTCTTGGTCTCATTTGATAGAATGGAAAACATATTATAGAAATAGAGGTGATTTTGATTGGTTTTACTATGAAAAGAACCTTGAAATGGAGCTCAAAGTAGGGGAAATGTTTGATTTTTGCCGATGTTCAACAGTAAACAAATGATGTCATTTTCCAATAAATGTCCAAGTAGCCATTCTGATATGCAGTCATGAATGGGTTGACATTATTTATACAATTATTACAATATTGCAGTAGTCTGCATCACAGTAAATCTTCTATTTTTTGTTTGAATAAAAATTCAAAATAGAAAGCAAGAGTAATATCAGAAGGGCCTGGAGACGTGACTGATGAACAAAGAAAATGTTATTTTAGAGCCAGGAATGTCTGCTTTGTTCATTCTGGACCTTGTTTTGAAATTGTCCATTCTGGACCTTGTTTTGAAATTGTCATACTTTTTTCATGAAATTGGCCAAATTGCAAATTTCTGACCACGTTATTGGGTAGTTGAAATCAGTAAATGGGCAGTTTCTTGTACTCAATCGATAGAAAAAATGGAGTTCTAAAGGAATAGCTATGAGCTTGGTTGACTAGAACAATGGAATTAGCTGAAAATAGGGCTCAGTGGGCGAAATCGCCGATTCGTAAATATCGCCAAGGTTGCTAACTTCGTGAGAGTGTAATTCCATCAGTTTTCCATCAAATTTCATTCTTTTGGTGTTATTACAATCGGGAAAAGATTCTCTATCATTTCATTAGATTTTTTTTTTTTTTAAATTTTGTGACACCAGGATACCTCAGGATTTGGGGTTGCGACAGTCAAGGGGTTAATTACACTATCTTTTAATTACACTTACACTCACTCACTCTCACATACACACAATGAGAGAGAAAGAGAATGAGAATTTTGTCTTTCACCAAGCAGTGGGATAATACCAGTGATCTTTACAGGAAACATTGTCTCAGGACGTATCATTAATGGATACTGTCGGGGAGATTGGCTTCTACGGTTTTTATATCGTTCATCATCGGGAAGTCTTCGTATAGCTGGCCTGATGCCGATTGACTGGCAAGACAGGAGAATGTTTAATTTTGACCTCTCTGATATTGTTACTGGTAAGGAAAACTAACATATTTAAATGAAATAAATACTTAAGACTGTATCCAACAGTCAATCTTCCAGTTTGAACACAACTCGTATATGTTACGGCATAGTTTTCAACTCCATTTTTGAACTCTATATGAGAAACCACAGTTTTATATGGATGCCTAAATTTTGGTTACTTTTTTGCTGACAGTTATAAATAGGTTTATTTCCATTTTTTCAAATCATGAAATATTTTATTTTGTGAAGGCAAATTCCTAAGAATCTGTACATACCTGTAGGTGAATAGGGGTAGCTGATTTAAAGGCCCATGCTTATATTCAAATTCATATTTTTATTTTTACTTATGCAGTACAAAAATATTGTAGTTTACATGTAATAAAACATTGTTAGGCACAAAAGAAAACCACTAGGATGCACTGCATTTCAATTAAACTAATCATCCATATCAAACTGTACATATAACTTGCATATAGGAGAGAGGAGCTTATGACAACATTTTGGTCTGACTTAGACCATTTACAAAGTCAGTGTAACTAAAAATTTTGTTGCCATTTTTGGGGGATCTAACATATGTAACTTATTTTTCTAATACATATGTTCATTTCATTTTAGATTATTTTTTTTTTATTAGACACCATTTTCACAAAGATAACTACAGTCTTGATTGACAGTCAACAGTATATGGATAGTTAATTTATAAAACTGAGCTCTATACTTGCTTCCTCAAACAGGTCACATGGATTATGCCAACAAGATGGATACAATTCTCCGTCTTTTGGGTATTCGAACGCGAGATCCCGCCATTGACCTAGATCCAAGAATTAAAAAGAGTGCATCAGACTATCCTGGTTTTATGTCAATGCATGGAAAAATGGTGAGTAATAAGGTAGAGTATATAGTAAAGTTCTAGGTAGTAGGTTGGTAGACAGCAACCGCCCAGGGAGGTACTACCATCCTGCCAAGTGAGTGTAAAACGGAAACCTGTAATTGTTTTACATGATGGTAGGATTGCTGGTGTCCGTTTTTCTGTCTCATAAACATGCAAGATTTCAGGTACGTCTTGCTACTTCTACTTAGGTCACACTACACATACATGTACAAGCATATATATACACACCCCTCTGGGTTTTCTTACTAGTTCTTGTCCTTTGTTTATTTCCTCTTATCTCCATGGGGAAGTGGAACAGAATTCTTCCTCCGTAAGCCATGCGTGTTGTAAGAGGCGACTAAAATGCCGGGAGCAAGGGGCTAGTAACCCCTTCTCCTGTATATATTACTAAATGTAAAAGGAGAAACTTCCGTTTTTCCTTTTGGGCCACCCCGCCTCGGTGGGATACGGCCAGTGTGTTGAAAGAAAGAAGAAGATATAGTAAAGTACATAAGTGTTAGCCAGATTAAAGTCCTGGAGGGGTGGGAATGTTTCAGTCAGAGGGTAATTTGAATTGTGATGTCAGCACAACATTTGAATTAATGATGGTGAGTATTTGCTTCTTTGAGTCACCCTGCCTCAGTGGGACCTGTATTTGGCATTGGGTAATGTATTTTGTGGGTAATGTATTTGGCATTGTCAGTGGTCTTAATTGTGGCCAATTAAATGTTTTTAATCAGAATGCAATTGGGCTTCCCATACTCACTTTATTGTTGATGGTTGTTAGACTATTTTTGCATCTGAAGTTTTATTACACCAAATTTAAACATGGCTATTTCACAGAGAGGAAAACTGCACCACTCTGAGAATGCCAAGTCATGCTACCAGTCCAACATCTTTTGAGATTGCCACCATTTATTTATCACACCAACTTTGTTTTAAATCTCTCCTTCAAGGTTCTGACATGTTTCTGTACATTGTGCAGTAATGAATGACCCTTCCAAGTTTAACACTTTCTTTAAACAATAACATTATTACTCTACTATTGTAATTAGAAAATCTAAAATCCTTAAAGATATTCCATACCTGAATTAGTAACAAGAAAGAATGAATGATGTGAATAAGCTTAAGTGAGATTAATTTTTTTTACAGAAATGTGTAATGGGCTAAATGCAATCCTTTATTATATTATAGGATTATGGCATTACACAAATCCCTTTGTACATTAAGTACACACACCTGAGTATATAAGTGGGTGGAGGATCAAGCCTTTATCACTCTTTGCACTGAATGATCCATGTGGATTTAATTTGATTTCTGGAAGTGGAAGACAGTGTCTGTACTCTGGAGGGATTTAGAGATGTTGCACTTCAGAAGGTCATTTGAAGTGCGATTTCCACACACTTCAGGCAAGACAGCTATTGCACGAGTGATGGTAAAGGTGTGTTTCTTTGGGCCACCCCATCTATCTCGTTAACCCCTTGACTGTCGAAACCCCAAATTCTGAGGCATCTTCTGGCGTTGGGGAAAAAAAAAAATCTTATAAAATGATAGAGAATCATTTCCCAATGGTAATGACACCAAAAAAAAATGAAATTTGATGTAAAACTTACGGAATTACGCTCTCGCGAAGTTAGTGATCTTGGTGATATTTACGAATCGGGGATTCTGCCCACTTTGAGCCCTATTTTCGGCTAATTCCATTGTTCCAGTCGACCAAACTCATAGCTCTTTCTTTAGAACTCCATTTGTTCTATCGATCGAGTACAAGAAACTGCCCATTTACTGATTTCAACTACCCAGTAACGTGGTCAAAAATTTTCAATTTGGCCAATTTCACAAAAATTAAAAAAATGAATTTCAAAATAGGGTCCAGAATGAACAATGCAGACATTCCTGGCTCTAAAATAACATTTTCTTTGTTCGTCAGTCACATCTCCAGGCCCTTCTGATATTACTCTTGCTTTTTATTTTGAATTTTTATTCAAACAGAACATAGAAGATTTACTGTTATGCAGACTACTACAATATTGTAATTGTATAAATGTCAACCCATTCATGGCTGCATATTAGAATGGCTAGTTGGACAATAACATTTGTTTACTTTTGAACATCGGCAAAAGTCAATCATTTCCCCTTCTTTGAGCTCCATTTTAAGGTTATTTTCATAGTAAAACCAATCAAAATCACCTGTATTTCTTTAATATGTTTTCTATTCTATCAAAGGAGACCAAGAAAGCAAGAATACAACCATAAATACACCACAAAGTCTGCGTTTTAATCCAAAAAAAAAAAAAAAAATTTCGTTATGCACTGTGTGCTGCAGGATTTTTTTTTATATGGTGAACACTGACCACACAGACCCATTCTCTCAGATGTGGGCCTACCAGCTTTCTCCTGTTTGATTTGAAGCCTCTAGAATTTTTGAGTATACATGTGTATACGTCAAACAAGGTGGCTCATGAGACGTATATATATATTTTTTTTTTTTTTTTTTTTTTTTTCCAACAAGTCAGTCGTCTCCCACCGAGGCAGGGTGACCCAAAAAAGAAAGAAAATCCCCAAAAAGAAAATACTTTCATCATCATTCAACACTTTCACCACACTCACACATTATCACTGCTTTTGCAGAGGTGCTCAGAATACAACAGTTTAGAAGCATATACATATAAAGATACACAACATATCCCTCCAAACTGCCAATATCCCAAACCCCTCCTTTAAAGTGCAGGCATTGTACTTCCCATTTCCAGGACTCAAGTCCGACTATATGAAAATAACTGGTTTCCCTGAATCCCTTCACTAAATATTACCCTGCTCACACTCCAACAGATCGTCAGGTCCCAAGTATCATTCGTCTCCATTCACTCCTATCTAACATGCTCATGCACGCTTACTGGAAGTCCAAGCTCCTCGCCCACAAAGCCTCCTTTACCCCCTCTTTCCAACCCTTTCGAGGACAACCCCTACCCCTCTTTCCTTCCCCTATAGATTTATATGCTTTCCATGTCATTCTACTTTGATCCATTCTCTCTAAATGACCAAACCACCTCAACAACCCCTCTTCTGCCCTCTGACTAATGCTTTTATTAACTCCACACCTTCTCCTAATTTCCACACTCCGAATTTTCTGCATAATATTTACACCACACATTGCCCTTAGACAGGACATCTCCACTGCCTCCAACCGTCTCCTCGCTGCTGCATTTACCACCCAAGCTTCACATCCATATAAGAGTGTTGGTACTACTATACTTTCATACATTCCCTTCTTTGTCTCCATAGATAACGTTTTTTGACTCCACATATACCTCAGCGCACCACTCACCTTTTTTCCCCTCATCAACTCTATGATTAACCTCATCCTTCATAAATCCATCCGCCGACACGTCAACTCCCAAATATCTGAAAACATTCACTTCTTCCATACTCCTCCTCCCCAATTTGATATCCAATTTTTCTTTATCTAAATCATTTGATACCCTCATCACCTTACTCTTTTCTATGTTCACTTTCAACTTTCTACCTTTACACACATTCTCAAACTCATCCACTAACCTTTGCAATTTTTCTTTAGAATCTCCCATAAGCACAGTATCATCAGCAAAAAGTAACTGTCAATTCCCATTTTGAATTTGATTCCCCATAATTTAATCCCACCCCTCTCCCGAACACCCTAGCATTTACTTCTTTTACAACCCCATCTATAAATATATTAAACAACCATGGTGACATTACACATCCCTGTCTAAGACCTACTTTTACCGGGAAGTATTCTCCCTCTCTTCTACACACCCTAACCTGAGCCTCACTATCCTCATAAAAGCTCTTTACAGCATTTAGTAACTTACCACCTATTCCATATACTTGCAACATCTGCCACATTGCTCCTCTATCCACTCTATCATATGCCTTTTCTAAATCCATAAATGCAATAAAAACTTCCCTACCTTTATCTAAATACTGTTCACATATATGCTTCAATGTAAACACTTGATCTACACATCCCCTACCCACTCTGAAGCCTCCTTGCTCATCCGCAATTCTACATTCTGTCTTGCCTCTAATTCTTTCAATTATAACTCTACTGTATACTTTTCCTAGTATACTCAGTAAACTTATTCCTCTATAATTTTTACAATCTCTTTTGTCCCCTTTCCCTTTATATAAAGGGACTATACATGCTCTCTGCCAATCCCTAGGTACCTTCCCCTCTTTCATACATTTATTAAACAAAAGTACCAACCACTCCTACCCTATATCCCCCCCCCCCCCCCCCACTTTTAACATTTCTGTCATGATCCCATCAGTTCGAGCTGCTTTACTCCCTTTCATTCTACGTAATGCCTCACGTACCTCCACCACACTTACATTCTGCTCTTCTTCACTCCTAAAAGATGGTATACCTCCCTGGCCAGTGCATGAAATTACCGCCTCCCTTTCTTCCTCAACATTTAAAAGTTCCTCAAAATATTCTCGCCATCTACCTAATACCTCCCTCTCCCCATCTACTAACTCCCCTACTCTGTTTTTAACGGACAAATCCATACTTTCCCTAGGCTTTCTTAACTTGTTTAACTCACTCCAAAATTTTTTCTTATTTTCATTAAAATTTCTTGACAGTGCCTCTCCCACTCTTTCATCTGCTCTCCTTTTGCACTCTCTCACCTCTCTCTTCACCTTTCTTTAACTCTCCATATACTCTGCTCTTCTTATAACACTTCTGCTTTGTAAAAACCTCTCATAAGCTACCTTTTTCTCTTTTATCACACCCTTTACTTCATCATTCCACCAATCACTCCTCTTTCCTCCTGCCCCCACCCTCCTATAACCACAAACTTCTGCCCCACATTCTAATACTGCATTTTTAAAACTGTTCCAACCCTCTTCAACCCCCCCCCCCCCCACAACTCATCTTTGCACTAGCCCACCTTTCTGCCAATAGTCGCTTATATCTCGCCCGAACTTCCTCCTCCCTTAGTTTATACACTTTCACCTCCCTCTTACTTGTTGTTGCCACCTTCCTCTTTTCCCATCTACCTCTTACTCTAACTGTAGCTACAACTAAATAATGATCCGATATATCAGTTGCCCCTCTATAAACATGTACATCCTGGAGCCTACCCATCAACCTTTTATCCACCAATACATAATCTAACAAACTACTTTCATTACGTGCTACATCATACCTTGTATATTTATTTATCCTCTTTCATAAAATATGTATTACTTATTACCAAATTTCTTTCTACACACAGCTCAATTAAAGGCTCCCCATTTACATTTACCCCTGGCACCCCAAATTTACCTACTACTCCCTCCATAACATTTTTACCCACTTTAGCATTGAAATCCCCAACCACCATTACTCTCACACTTGATTCAAAACTCCCCACGCATTCACTCAACATTTCCCAGAATCTCTCTCTCTCCTCTACACTTCTCTCTTCTCCAGGTGCATACACGCTTACTATAACCCACTTTTCACATCCAATCTTTATTTTACTCCACATAATCCTTGAATTTATGCATTTGTAGTCCCTCTTTTCCTGCCATAGCTTATCCTTCAACATTATTGCTACTCCTTCCTTAGCTCTAACTCTATTTGAGACGTATATATACGACCAAAACAGTCAAAGGGTTAAGGAATGGCTACCTGGAGGGAATTTTGGGGATCAACACCCCCACGGCCCAGTCCATGGTCAGGCCTCCCGGTGGATCAGCACCTGATGAACCAGGCTGTTACTGCTGGCTGCACATAGTCCAATGTATGAACCACAGCCCAGCTGATCCGGCACTGACTAAGTATCTGTCCAGCTCCTATTTGAAGGCAGCCAGGTGCCTATTGGTAATTCTCCTTATGGCTGGTGGGAGGCTGTTGAACAGCTAGTGGTAAAAAAAAAAACAAGCAACATGTGAAATATCAGAAAGAAGCCTCTGTACCAAAAGACTTAAAACAATTTATCATATATTTTTCTGTTGCTATATAACTTATTATTAATTTTGATTTACTGTTTTAATAGGCTGTGTCTCAACTTCGGACATCTACCTCAGACAGTACCCTTCTGTGTGGCCATGATGCCCCACTTGCCCGATCCTTCTCATCAGATGATCTCCACATATCAAGATCCACATCATATGATCAGCAGGATAACGTATATTCACGTGATCTAACCAGGCACAGAACCCTATCATCATATGACCTTGCTAGCAAAAAATGCATTCCACTTGGAGAGACTGGACATCAGTTCTCCATTTCTCACGAGTCTATTAGAGCATCAAGTGATCAACACATCAATCGAGCTGGGATGGCTTCCAGCCAAGACAAATTTGATGTTAAGGAACAGACAGTTTTGGGTAATTTTTCATCCAAGAAACCACCAACACCAACTATCAACAAAGATCGCCAAACACTTGCTCAAGATATGTTCAAACGTAGAACTCTCTCATCTGGTAATCTTTTTCCCACCAGACCTGGGTCAGTGGGTAAAGGTGCATTTCAGCGCTCCAATTCCCAAGATCAATCCAAACCATCACTTTTCCACATATTTTCAAGGCGGCAAGAACCAATTGAAGAAGCATAATTCAAAAAAATTTCAGCTTTTAGTATGCAAAACAATTATAATTTTTTTACTATTCAAACATAAGCTGTTCCTAAAGTGTTAGACACATGTAAACATATGTATACTATTGTCTGACAGGAGCTGCTGATATCAAAATTTTATTATTAGTTTTATTCAGTCTCTACAAAATATTATTTCATTATCATTCCTTTTTTTTTTTTATAATTTAGAGACAATATTTCAGCATTTACATATATTTTGATAAAACTCCATGTTAAACACAAAGTACCAATAAGGGTGAGCAGCTGTACTTTATACAGTTGTAAGACAACTTAACATGCAGTAAGTGATAACTTTGAATTCAGGGATGATTTATTAGGGATACAACAATTTAATATTTTCCTAATCCTTGATATTACTTGAAGTGAATGTCATTTGTGTGTATGAAATGTTTATGTATGTCACTTTTTAAGCTTCCTGTTTAAGCTTCCAGGTTACAAATTTGTTTAATGTAGGCCTAGTGGTCTTGTATTTTATGGCAAATTTGGACACTATACTTCTAAAACATAATTTTGTTAGTTTCCATTAATTAGAGTTGTGTAATCATTTAATTTTATATACTCATCATTACCAATTTTTTCTTTGTCTTTTTTCCAATTTCTAAGTATCTCACTGTTCACTCTTATATAGTTGGCAAGTACAGCCCTTATCCTACATAGAAAACCATCAGGTGTAATTCTTTTTACAAATGTCTAGTGTTCCTTGAAAATATATATATGGGAAAGATTCATTAAGGATTTTATCTTCAATGAGGAGAGGGACAAAATATGAAGGATGTACATATATCAATCTGAAATAGCTGTTATTCATTTCACTTGCTAGTTACAAGCCTTATACAGTGGAACCTCTACTTACGAGTGCATCCACATGCGAGTTTTTCCAGATACGAGCAGCTGCTCGGTTGATTTTTTGCTTCTAGACGTGAGCAAAATTTCCAGATGCGAACGTGCCTCAAGGGAGGTTAAATGAGACTGGTGAGGTGGCTCTTGCTCTTGATCTAAGGAATTCGATCTGAGTTGTTTGTTGGAGTATCTTATTGAAACTTGGGCATTGTATTATGAAAAGATGCTTCTTAACGTACACCAAAAATCAAAGAAATCGGACCATAAATAACAGAGTTCATTTCTCAGCCATTAGCCTCCCCTTAGCGGTAATATTTTTGTATGGTTTTTATGGTTGTATTCTCGTTTTATTAGGTCTCATGTGATAGAATGGAAGATATACTACAAAAATAAATTGATTTCAATTGGTTTCACGATGAAAAGTACCTTGAAATTGAGCTCAAAATAGCAGAAATGTTCGATTCTTTGGCAACATCAGTGGTAGACATCATGAGGTAGCAGTGGCAGACATCATGAAGCAGCAGTGGCAGAGTGTAGCAATTAAGTGAAGCATTAAGAGTGTAGCACTTATAAGTTACTGACTTTTTTGGGTTATCCTAGGTTCTCTACACATGTAGTCAGGAGCAGGAATGGCCACTCTGGTGGCCCTATAAACCCCCAACAACAATGGCTGCTGTCACCACCACTAGCCACATACCTAATGACGTGTATTTTATTCATTCTAGTGTATATGTCATGTTTCTGTGTTATTAATATTGTTTATGTCATATTACATGAATTGTGATAGATAAATAAGCTGTAGAGTTGATATTAGGGAAATTATTAAGTATTTTCTCGTGCCTGGAATTCCACTGGAACGAATTAATTCCATTTCAATTAATTTAAACGAGAAAAATTGCAAACGAGCAAATCCAGTTGCGAGCAAGGTCATGGAACAGATTAAACTCGTAAGTAGAGGTTCCACTGTATATTGAACAATTGCAAAATCAGATCAAAAATGTATGTTTGACTCATATGTACAATACATTTTTAGTTTGCTTTAGATGTTGGATATATACTTTTTTCTTTTTTTTGTAGCAAATTTCAGGTTATATACCAAGTTTTAATTTGGTTAGCCATACTGTATTTTTTAAGTATTTCAATTAAAAAACATTAATATTACCCATTACCCTTCCTAATGCTCTGAAAGTTTCCATACCATTGACATTTAACTGATGCTGATGGGTAATGAATTTTAATACTGGTTAATTATAATATAATTTTTAACAAGTAAAATGAAAACACAAGTAAAAATGAAAACACAAATTTAAGAAATACATTCCTGGTTATTATAGTAAACAAATGATATAAAAGTGTGATTATGAACTCTTCAGCTATGATTTTTTCCACAGTTTGTTAGTTAAAAGTTCTTCCAACATGGTTACTTGTTACTCCCCATTACTCTTGAATTAAACCCAAATATTTAAAATGTAAATAATATATTTTACTAATTAATTTGGGATCATGATAGAACCTTGATATATATTACTAGCATCTTATAGAAACTGACTTGGCAGTACTTATCCACTAAAACTGTGACAGTGGCAGTGATAGTTTGGCCTAGTCCATTGTGTACTAAGGGGTGATTTGTGTTGGGAACAACCATCTAACATGGGTCTAAATTACATGATGGGGATCTGTTCAGTGGTTTCTTGGACAAGGCATTGTAAATACGAAAGTCAAGCTGCTGTTGACCCTGAGGTGGGGAATTACCGAGAAATCTTAAACAAAACTTTCTTCAAGCCACATACACTATAGGAAAGGAAACTGTCCAGTTTATGTGGGTTTGGCACATTTTTTGTGACTACTGTATATGTCCAATTCTTCTTCCATTAACTGCCAGAAACACTAACACATTCAAACCATCCTTAGGCAAGTACAGTAAGTGTCAAAGACTTATAGTAGTTGCCTAATTTAGTTCCTATTGATTTTTTAAACAACGTCCAGCTGTCATCCGTCAAACTAAGCTCACTGCACTTTTAAGAGATTTTGGTTTTGTATCAAATATTTTTTCAATTACCAGGTTTCCCTTGCTTTATGTGGTTCACTTTGTGAATTCACTGTTAGGTGATGTTCCATTTCTATCAGTAATTCCACATATGCAATATTCAGTACCATTTGAAAAACATGTTGAATATTCTTATGCAGAATTTAGAGCTATGCCCTGATTGAGCCTAGTACAGCTGCCGTGAATGCATAAATCATCTACTGCATAAAGTGAGGGACACCTGTGTACTGTCTTCAGGGACATTGTGATAAATCATAGAATAAAGGCACTAGAACTCCATGCCAATGAATGTGTTGTTGCATTTATCAGTTATGTATATAAAAATTTATATTGTAGTAGCAAAGGTGGAAATTGTTTGATATTGTGGAATTACATGGGACCAATGACATTAATCTGCTTGATACAGTACTACACTAGTTTCAAAAATGTTAATGGCCTTACTGTTAACAGGTACTCATCAATTGAAAAAAAAAAAATTGCTGAGGAAGTTTGGGACTGTCATCTAAAATTGAAAGTGCAGCATTCTTCAGAGAGATTTTATACTAGAAATGGAGATTCTGTATCTATTCAAAACTTTTTACTTTTAGGATATAATTCACAGTTGTAAAAAAAATTAGAAAAACTTACCAGCCAACATGCTTTACCTGTATCATGACATGAATTATGAACATAATGTGATTACAAATTCTGGCATACTGCTTTATCATTCAGATACTTTATTACAATAATTTTTTATTTTACATGAACATACAAATGAGTTACTATACAGTGAACATGTACAAGATTTTGACTTGGTTTTAGCCTGTGTATGTACAATATACATACAGAATGCATGTTTGAATGGGTTTTGTAATGTATTATATTAAGTATACATATGCCATGGTTTTTTTTAAACCAAACCTGCAGACTCTTCATCAGCTTTAGCTTTGCCAACAGCATTTAATCTAAAGTTTTCTTATACATAAGTGCAACCACGAATACACAAGTACAAATAGGAGAGTGCAAGGGTGCACACACACACACACACACACACACACGTACAGAAACATGTGCACACACACAATCGATCAGGACTCTGTACACTGTGTATGTCAGGCCCATATTGGAGTATGCACCACCAGTATGGAACCCACACCTGGTAAAGCACATCAAGAAATTAGAGAAAGTGCAAAGGTTTGCAACAAAACTAGTCCTGGGGCAAAGGGTATGTTCTACAAGGAGAGGTCCTCTTCAAGGGGGGCTCCTTGGCGTGGTGAAGAGGCTCTTGGTCTGAGGAATTAGACCTGTCGGTCTACTTCCTCAGACCGAACCTAATTACCCCCCAATCCCCCGTTCCCTATCCCATCCTCCCCATCCTCCCCTTTTTCCTTTCCTCCTCCTCCTCCTCCTCCTCCTCCCCCCCCCCCCACCCATTTGCCCTTCCTTTTTGGCCTTTTTTTTTTTTTTTTTTTTTTTTTTTTTCTCCACAGGCATGCTAGTTCCTAGGTAGGGGAAAGGGTACCGGGGTCCATCCCATTCCGGTGAGGTTCTTGGCGGTGGCGTAGTTTGCCGTGGAATCTGGATTGCCTGGGGATGTCCTGATCCCTCTCCGGTATCCCGGAGGGTGGCTTTGGGTGTCTCTCGGGCGACGGGTGTATCTCTGGAAGCCACTTTTCGGATTCCGGGGGTGGTGGCCGAAGGAGGTATGCTTTGTGGCGGATTTCCGGCCGCCGTCTCTTTTGTCCACCGAGGTAGCTCGGCAGATGTGAGGTTGCTATCCCGGATTGCCGGTTTACTGGCATGATGGGTAGGGTATGGCACGGGTTCCATGCTGCATCTGCGCTACTTGCGGTGCTGAGGTCCTCTTGGGCGCGGAGGGAGATTTCTGGCCCTTTCATTCCTCATAGGAACTATCCCTCCCCGGTCCCCCCTTTTTTTATTCTTTTTTTTTTTCTTTTCTTCTTTCTTTTTTTTTCTTAAAAACAAAAAGAAAGAAGTAACCTAACCATGGCAGCCCTAGTCCATGAACCTGCTACCCCCGGGCCCCTTCTTGATACCGCACCCCGTTCTGACCCCACCTCGTCTTTGGACCACTCTTTGGACACTCCTCATGCCTCTGTACCTCTTGCCTGTGCTGTTTCCTCACCCGCTTCAGGTACTGAGGCCTCGACTGACTCCGATTTATCTGACCTTCGCTCTCCTCTGACTATGCTTCTGGCCTCTCCCTCTACGGTGCGGCAATTTTCGAATCGCCGGCCCGTTCCACATCGGACCAACTCTGGTCCCACGCCTAAACGACAACGACAATTACCTGCTGATGATACTTCTCCACCTTCTCGTTCTTCTCAGAAAAGATCGACACGTCCTTCACTACCTTTCCACGCTCAGTTTCAGACTGCACAATGGACTAAATTCTTCACTTTACGACCGACTTCCTCTACCGCCTATCTTTCTGACCACAGTATTGGCAAGGCACTCCTATGCCATGTTGGTAAAGATATTTCTTTTCATGCTCTTAAGAGCGGTACGCGCATCGTCACCGTACAGAATGCTACCCAGGCTCATGAGCTTTCTCGTCTTTCCCATATCGATACTGTTCCTGTAACTATTGAAAAGCATCATTCCCTCAATTCTTGTAGTGGTACCATCATTCTGCCCCATACCATAGTTCAACAAAATTTCCAGACATGTGGCACTGACATTCTTGAACAGCTGGAACTCCAAGATCTCCCAATCCTCAAGGTAGACACTTACGTTCTTCCTGCCCACAGGCGGAGACGATACCCTAGCAATGTGGCTCGTTTAACTTTTGACAGCTGTGAACTCCCATCCTCAGTTTATGTAGCAGGACATCGGTTACAAGTTCGAAAGGTGATCCCTACACCGCAACAGTGTAGAAATTGCTGGCGATTTGGCCATCCAGCGAAATATTGCAGATCTATCGCCGAATGCCCAGTCTGTGGTGCTGATGACCATTCTAATACGTCTTGCAATCGACCTCCCTCTTGCCTTAATTGTCATGAGGCTCACCTTTCGTACTCTCGCCGTTGTCAAGTCTACTTAAACGAGCGGGAAATCCGTTACCTCAAAGAGGCAGAAGGTCTCCCTTATGCCATGGCAGTTTCTCATCTCTGCCTCCAAGGGAGACTACCTCGTGTTTCTTATTCCCGTGTTTCAAAACGTCCCCCCACTTCTGGTATCCCATCTTCTGCACCCACCTCTGTGGTTACCTCTCCCATAGTCACTCCTGTAGCTAATTCTTTTGCTGTCCTCAGCTCAGACGTCCCTACTTCAACATCTCAGTCTGATCTTGCTTCTTCATGTTCTCTCTCACAAGCCTCAGTAGCGACGAGATCTCGTATGACACCTCCTCCCAATCGTCCCTCTACTTCTCAAAAGTCAAAAAAAGGTCCGTTAACACCTCCTACCCATCTTCCACCTCCTCATTTTCCCTTCCCTGTCTCTGTACCTGGTTCTCCCCCTCTCACTGGCTCTGTTACAAGTGTAGAGGTTCACCCTCCTCCTCGTACTGTACCTTCCTCCCCTGTTCCCTCCCAGGTTTCTTCCTCTTCTGCCACCTCCCAGGTTTCTGCCTCTTCTGTCCCCTTCCACGCTTCTCCAGTTCCCTCCACCCTTCCGTCCCCCCCTACCTTGGTACAGTCCATTACAGTTCCAATCTTTACTCATCCTCCCCCTACCATTTCCAATATTGTCTCCCATACGACGTCTCTGAATTCTGAAACACTTGAAGCAATCTCTGAATATATTGCAGAGACCAAACCATCAATGGATACTGATCCACCCTCCGCTCCTTCTCTCTCCTCTACTCCATCTGCGCAACTCCTTTCTTCACAGCGCACTGTTCCTTCGCTGCTTGAACGTTTTCCACTGCCTCCGAATGTGGACTTTTCTAACCCCTCTAGTCCATAGGAACCCTTACCTGCGGATTTCAGGTATCTTTATCATGGCCTATTTACAGTGGAATATACGCGGCCTCAGGGGTAATCGGGGTGAGCTTCAGATGTTACTCTCCCAGTTTTCCCCTGTTGGTGTTTGCTTACAGGAACCAAAATTACACTCTCCTGTTATCTCTCCCATCTCAGGCTATAATTTATTGTATTCTTCAGATCCTTTTCCTGATGGGACCTTTAATGAAAGTGCCCTTCTACGCACTGATATTCCGTACCATCAGCTATTTGTTCGTACTTCGCTGCATTACACAGCAGCCCGTATCCACTTCCATAGGTGGTATACGCTCTGTTCTTTATATCTCTCTCCTTCTCGGGCATTATCTATTCCGGATATTGCCTTTCTTGTTTCGTCATTACCACCACCGATTCTGTTACTTGGTGATTTTAATGCCCACCATTTCCTCTGGGGGGGGGTCTCACTGATTCCCGTGGCATTCGGTTAGAGGCTTTTCTTGCCACCCACCCCCTCCATGTTTTAAATACAGGTACTCACACCCATTTTGATCCTCGGACTCACACTCTCTCTTGCATTGATCTCTCAGTCTGCTCTTCCTCCGCCGCATTAGACTTCACTTGGTCTGTTCTTCCGGACTTACATGACAGCGATCATTTCCCAATCATTCTTACTTCCCCTTCATATTCACCACCTTTTCGCATCCCACGCTGGCAATTTGATCAGGCAAATTGGAACCTTTACTCACACCTAACTGTTTTTAGAGAGGTTCCTTCTTCATCCTCCATCGATGAGCTTTTACACCTCTTCTCGTCCTCCGTTTTAACCGCAGCTTCTCATTCTATACCCCAAACTTCGGGCAGGCATTCTCAGAAATGCGTGCCTTGGTGGTCTCCTGCTTGTGCTCGTGCAGTACGTTTGAAACGCGCTGCATGAGGCAGGTACCGGTACAATAGAACCACAGAGACTTCTTGAATTTAAGCAGAAGCGTGCGATCGCTCGCCGTGTCATCCGTGACGCTAAACGCACTTGCTGGCAAGATTATGTCTCCACCATCACCTCTGCTTCCTCTATGAGTGCAGTCTGGAAAAAAGTACGAAAACTGAGTGGTAAATATTCTCCTGACCCGGCTCCTGTTCTGCGGGTTGCCGGTGTTGATATAGCAAACCCACTAGATGTTGCCAATGAAATTGGCAATCATCTGGTCTGTATTTCTCAGGGACTCCATCTATGCCCCTCATTTCTTTCCTCAAAGTCTGCCAGAGAGTTAGCACCCTTGGACTTTTCTTCTCTCAGAGAAGAACAGTATAATGTGCCTTTTACACTTCAAGAACTGGAGGCAACACTCTCAGCTTGCCGATCATTGGCAGCTGGGCCCGACGACATTCATATTCGTATGCTACAACATTTACATCAGTCAGCCCTTGCAGTCCTATTACGCCTTTACAATCTTATTTGGTCACAAGGAGTTCTTCCACAGCTGTGGAAATCCGCCATTGTTCTCCCTTTCCGCAAACCAGGCACTACGGGACATGAAACCTCCCACTATCGTCCCATTGCTCTTACCAGTGCAGTTTGCAAAGTGATGGAACGCCTAGTAAATAGACGTTTAGTATGGTATTCAGAGACACACAACAGTCTCTCCACTCGTCAATATGGCTTTCGTAAGGGACGTTCTACCATAGACCCCTTACTACGCTTAGATACGTATGTTCGTAATGCCTTTGCGAATAACAACTCAGTTATTGCCATATTTTTTGACCTTGAGAAGGCATATGACAACTTGGAGGTATAATATTTTAGCCCAAGCCCACTCCTTAGGCCTTCGAGGCAATCTACCATCCTTCCTTAAGAACTTTTTAACTGACAGGCATTTCCGTGTTCGGGTTAATAACGTGCTCTCCCCGGACTTTATCCAAGCTGAAGGTGTCCCCCAGGGATGTGTTCTGAGCACAACACTTTTCTCCTTGCTATTAATGATTTGGCCTCTGTTCTTCCATCCAATATTTGGTCATCACTATGTTGATGACTTCGCTATTGCCTGTGCAGGCGCTGACTGTCACCTTATTACAGTTTCTCTCCAGCATGCAATCGACCGTGTTTCCAATTGGGCCACCACACGTGGGTTTAAATTTTCCAGCACTAAAACCCGCCAAATTACTTTCACTAGACACTCTGTCAACTCTGATCATCCTTTGTACCTCTATGGCTCCCGTATCCCCGAACGTGATAGTCAAGTTTCTGGGCCTCCTCTTTGATCGTAGGTTATCCTGGAAACCTCACATTACCCCTCTGAAGGCAACTTGCCACAGCCAGCTGAACCTCCTTAAAACCCTTGCTCATCTTTCATGGGGAGCTGATCGTCGAACCCTTCTTCGCCTACATTCCACCCTTATCTTATCGAAACTTGATTATGGTGACCAGATCTATTCAGCGGCATCTCCTGCTACTCTCTCTAGCCTTAACCCCATTCATCACCAAGGATTACGTTTATGCCTTGGTGCTTTTCGCTCTTCCCCTGTCGAGAGCCTCTATGCAGAAGCAAACGTTCCATCCTTATCCGATCGCCGTGATGCCCATTGCCTTCGCTACTATGTACGCTCTCATGATCTCCGCAATCCTTCCATTTATAGAATGGTCACTGATATTTATTTGTTCGCCGCCCCTGTTTACTCCGTCCCTTCTCTTTTCGCCTTCATTCGCTCTTGTCTTCTCTTCAATTACCACCTTTCTATGTACATGTAGCATCTCACTTTTCCCTACCCCCCTGGGAAGTTCCAGCTGTTCGAGCCTGTTCTTTCTCTCTCCCTTGCTCGAAAGCCCAACTGTCTACGGTCGCTTCCCGCTCTCATTTTCTTGACCACTTTCACTCTCATTCTCATGCCATTGCTGTGTACACAGATGGCTCTAAGTCTTCTGACGGCGTAGGATTCGCAGCAGTGTTTCCGGACAGCGTCGTACAAGGGCATTTACTATCTTCGGCTAGTATTTTTGCCATCCTTACAGCACTTATCCGTATTGCATCTATGCCTGTGTCATCATTTGTGGTTGTCTCAGACTCCCTTAGTGCTTTACAGGCTATACAGAAATTTGGTACACCTCACCCCTTAGTCCTCCGTATCCAACTTTGGCTACGCCGCATCTTTACCAAGCATAAAGATATTGTTTTTTGTTGGGTCCCTGGTCATATTGATGTACAGGGCAATGAACAGGCAGACACTGCTGCGCGGTCAGCAGTACATGACCTACCAGTTTCATGGAGAGGTATTCCATTTACGGACTATTTTGCTGCAATATCTTCTCAACTTCACACCCGTTGGCAACAACGTTGGTCTACTATGCTCGGCAACAAACTTCAATCTATTAAACCGAGTATAGGTTACTGGCCGTCTTCTTATCACCAGTGTCGAGGTTGGGAGACTACTCTCTCCCATCTTCGCATTGGCCATACTCGTCTTACTCATGGATATCTCGTGGAGAGGCGCCCTGCTCCTCTCTGTGAGAATTGCCAAGTTCCATTATCAGTCAGCCACATTCTGTTGGACTGCCCACTTTATCAACGAGCACGCAGAATTTACCTCCATCGTCGTCTTCGCTCTGCTGCTCTCTCTTTACCTTCCCTTCTCGCTGATGGACCCACCTTTCATCCAGACTCTCTCATTGACTTTTTGACAACAACTGACTTACTTCACAAATTCTGATACCTTCAGCCCTTTCTACTTCAATCTCTTGCTACCCCCTTTCCCCGTACTATCCCCTGCCCTGCTGTTTTCTGTAACCTACTGATCATCCCTCCTCCCTTCTGCCATCCAATACCCTCGCTTCCTTCCCTACCCTGCAGCGCTGTATAGCCCTTGTGGCTTAGCGCTTCTTTTTGATTATAATAATAATAATACAAGGAGAGGTTAAGCAAAATCGACCTGATGACACTGGAGAACAGTAGAGATCGGGAAAGGGGAATGATAACATAAAACACAGAGGAATTGATAAGATGGATAGGGACAGGATATTTCAGAGATGGTACACAGCAGCAAGGAAGTTACAACTGGAAGTTGAAAACTCAGATGAGTCGCAGGGATTTTTTTTTTTTTTTTTTTTAAAAAAATCGGCCGTCTCCCACCGAGGCACGGTGACCCCAAAAAAAGAAAAGAAAATCCCCAAAAAGAAAATACTTTCATCATCATTCAACACTTTCACCACACTCACACATTATCACTGTTTTTGCAGAGGTACTCAGAATACACCAGTTTAGAAGCGTACACATATAAAGAAATATGAACAAGCTAGAGTGATGTAGTGGAGGCAGCATTCATACATAGGATTAAGAAGAGTTATGATAAAGCTCAGGGAGAGAGTGGACCTATTAAAGTTGGTAGAATTATCAACAATATGTTAAGTAAAAGGACACAAGTGCAATTAACATGGCATTTTATTGTGGCAACGTTTTGCTCTCCAGGAGCTTTGTCAAGCCATAACTGATTGATAAAGTGCCACAATAAAATGTCACATTAGTTGCACTTGTGTCCTTTTACTTAACGGAGTAGACCTAGTAGCAACCAGCGAAGAGGCAGGGCCTAGTACAGGTCCCACCTCTTGTGTATGTGCACAAAGGTATTCATCTCCAAATGTGCGTACTTCAGGGAAACCGGTTAGCCAGACTCAAATCCTGGAGATAGGAAATATCGTACCTGCACTCTGAAGGAAGGGTGAAGATGTTGCAGCTCAGAGGGTCATCTGGGCTGTGATGTCAGCACACTTCAGCAAGACAGTGATTGAATGGATAAGTGACAGGGTTTCTTTTTGGTTCACTATCTCTGCAAGAGACAGCCAGCCTATTAAAAATAATTATATTACATCAAAGAATTATTGTTTAGTGACTATGGCTTTGAAAAGTGCAAACTGTTTACTAAATGCAGTGCAATTACAGAATATGCTTATGAAGGTCCTATGGAATACCATGCAACAAGTATCAACACAATTTTCCTAACATTTTCATTATTTTTGTAGGAACGTTGTGTAAAGTAGCAAGTTTTATGTTAGAGTATAAATCATAGTTTTTCTTGTCTTTTGTAACATTTATTTTCTGCACAGGGTGAACTAATAGTGAACTATCATACAAATGTAGTGTCTAAAAAGTGCAGATTACTCGAACTACAAGCAGGACCCACTTATACAGCAGGTTAGGTTCTGAGCTACTACTGTAAAGTGAAACCCTTTTTTTTTTTCCACTTTCAGATGCATATAAAAGCCTAATAACATGCTTACCCTATCATATATTAAGTGAGCAATAGAGCTAGGCCTAAAAAAAATGCATGTCCAGTAAACAAGTTACTTACCTTAAAATGTTTTCATTCTTATAGTGAGTGGTGAATATATTTCTTGTAAGAAGTCTAAATGAAGAATGGGTATAATTGAAAACTGTTACATTAGCAAAAATGCTGTGAAATGAAGTGCTGTAAAGCAAGACCTGCCTGTGTGTGCCATTTTTGCACTTAGTAAATACTGTACACCAAGAAATCTGGGCATGTGATTTATACTCATGACTTTAAAGAAAATTCTAGTTAAATTTTGCTTATTTGTTCAAATGTAGACAAATGGCTCAGAGAACTGACAAGTTAATACTGACCATTGTTGGTCTTAGGTTAGACGACACTACAAGTGGATGCTAGTTCAGTTATCACCCACAACCAGAGCGGGTTGACTTGATGCCGTCTATTGTACAGCTCTTTCAATCATCTCACTGGATTGCATTCCTGCATCCAAGCCTTTTTGAGCTTTTGATATACCTTAGAGTACACATCTAATGGAATTGGATTTTTTTTTACAAAGTTTCACATACATATTATAAAGGAATGGAACACTAATATACTGTATGCTCTATAAATTTTTTGTTTAATCACATATTGAAGTGTGTAAAGAAATCAATGCGTTAACACACTGATGGAACTTGATATCTTCTCTCAACCAAACTATGATATATTAATTGTAAAATCCATTAATGTAATTGATACAAGTAATCTGTATTTTGTGATGTGATTTCAAAACTTTTGCATTGAGTTGCAAGAGATCTTTTATTCCATAAAATGTTTACCATGTGCTTGTTGAGAGAACTATCTATATGTAATTTTGCTTTATATCTAAGATATACTATTTTACTTAAGAAATGTAAGACATTAAATGTTTATAAAAGGGTGGTTACTATGATGTTAAAATTGTCTAAAGTTTATTGCATTTGTCAGTTATTGTGTATTAAAATGCTTTATATCCTGCAATTTATTTTTTTACGCAGTGCAGGTATTAGTCTCCAGTAACGGGTGATGTCTACCATATTATTGTAAATAAAAAGTATAATTATAGTGAAATTGGGTTACATGATTAGCTATGTTAATTTTATGTGAAATTATGGCAGTGCTGAATGACACAGGTTGATATTTCTTTTTCTTAATATAATAATGATTTTTCATTATGACAAATTTGATTGCATTAAATATACATGTGTGTAAGCTGTTATAATCCATGTGTATTTTGCTAATCATATAGGTACTGTAATTTAAGGCATAACTAATATAAAGTTATCAGTGTTCTATGCTCATGGTATATAAAACGAAACATTTTTATGCAGCTTTCTTTAAAATTTGTAATATTAATGCTCCTAGCATTGTTTTATTTTATTGTATCTAAAAAATTAGGAAGGGCAAGATGGGATGAGAAAAAAATTGCCATTTTAATTTGTATTTTTAATATTTATATAAAAGTGTACCTATTGTAAAATGTGATGAAATGCTGTAAGATTTTGTGTGCTAGTAATTCAAATGAGTTTTTTTTTTCTTTAAGTTGATGGAACTTTCATGGCGAATGTCAGTAAAGTTTTTAAATTTGAAGCACAGAGCTTATATTTTCATTGTGCAAAGATTAATCTTGTAACAGGTGTTGCATCAGAGCTAGAACTGACCTAATAGAGCACTGCTAAACATTACTATTATATAAATCGTACATTTCACTGTAACTGCACCCTAGTTGTATTTTTTTAATAGAATCTATATAGAGTATTATGCACTTGATAGACTAGTTTTGCACTGAAACTATCTTAATGGGATTAAAATATATTTTATATTGTTATGTAGCTTCCTTACAGTTATTTAAGAAATATGTTATGGATTGGGGGTATTCTGTTTTCATTTTTACAGGAGTTAAAGTTACTTCTGTATATTAATCTCATACAAACAGGCCTAACAGGTATAATTTTAAGCCACTGAAGCTGTGCAAGATGCAGCAGTGGTGCTGTATGGTACTATAAGAAGTATATTACCTAAACTGAGTGTGCTTTTAAAGATCATAATTTTGCTGAAAGCTTAATAATGTACCTGTCACTGATGTTGGAATAGGGCATAAAACGTTAAGCAGGTAGTCGAAGGACTTTGAATAAGTATTGATGCTTTGCATTACAATACATGAGGTGTTGCAGAGAATGTAAAGAATGCCTTAAAGCAACACAGTACAGTGGACCCCCGCTTAACGATCACTTCCCAATGCGACCAATTATGTAAGTGTATTTATGTAAGTGCGTTTGTACGTGTATGTTTGGGGGTCTGAAATAGACTAATCTACTTCACAATATTCCTTATGGGAGCAAATTCGGTCAGTACTGGCACCTGAACATACTTCTGGAATGAAAAAATATCGTTAACCGGGGGTCCACTGTATTTATATACATAAAAATAAATAAAACGCAAATGTAATGTTTATAATGTTTTTAAGCATTTTTTATTAAATTACAAATGATGACTTCACTATTACTGTTCACATCATCATATGTATGTACTAAGCATCTTGGGTATTCTGTAGCTCAATTGTTAGCACACTCGGCTCTCACACTGAGGTCTGTGGTTCGATCCCTGGTACAGGTGGAAACATTAGGACGCGTTTCCTTAAGACGCCTGCTATCCCTGTTAACCTATCAGTAAAATAGGTACCTGGATGTTAGTTGACTAGTGTGGGTTGCATCCTGGGACAAAATTTACCTAATTTGCCTGAAATACTCTGCTTACCAAGGGACTTTTTATATAGTAGTATGTCATTGATTTCAGGTAAGCCTGTATACCTTGTACATGTACTTGTAGAAATAAATATTATTAGTATTGTTTTAACACGAGCAACAACAGAAAAATATTTTTGTCATTCCAGATATCAAGGGTATTTGTGTATATGCAACATATCAATCACTCTTGGCCTTCTTTTGATCTGTCCCATTGCCTGATGGCCATCTCCCACAGTACAGCAGTGTATATATTGTAGTGTTTCTGCACATTATAATACACATAGAAAAATTCTTTAATTTATTTGTAATATTCAGCACTTAGCTTTTCATCCAGTCCTTTAAATTGGTATTTTTTAAATACTGTAAGCATTTCATGACGATATGAATTTGAGTACAAAATAAAGATTCATAGTCTGAGGTTTGTTATTTCTTAAACCTTTAGTTGTTTTTTTTTCCCTGCATGGAAGATTTAAAAAAAAAAAAAAAAAAAAATGGCTTAAATAATGTTTAGGAAACAAGACCCTGGGCTTCTTGAATCAAGAAACTAGGATCCTTCCTCTGATCACCTGTGACAGACTCCCTCTGACTTTTTGTTAGCAACAGGTGTATTACACCAACTTTAATTATAGTTCCCTGGCACTCTTCACCATCCTAACTCTGCCTCTGTTATACTCTTCGCTCTCAGATCAAGTATATTAAATTTTTAGCACACCCTACCCTGCAGTGCTGTATGACCCCTAAGGGTTTAATGCTTTATGATTATAATACAGGAGGGACCCACTTACACAACAGGTTAGGTTCAGGCTACTGCTGTAAAGCAAAAATCACTGAAGTGAAAACCTTTTTTTCCCCCCATTTTCAAATGCATATAAAAGCCTGATGACAGGTTCACACTATCACATTAAGCAAGCAATAAAGCTAGGCCTAAAAGATGCATATACAGTACACACATTAGTGAGTGTAAAACGAAAGCCTGTAATTGTTTTACATGATGGTAGGATTGCTGGTGTCTTTTGTCTGTCTCAAATATGCAAGATTACAGGTACGTCTTGCTACTTCTACTTACACTTAGGTCACACTACACATACATGTACACGTTTATTTATACACACTCATCTGAGTTTTCTTTGATTTTATCTTAATAGTTCTTGGTCTTATTACTTTTCCTTTTATATCCATGGGGAAGTGGAATAAGAATCTCCTCCGTAAGCCATGCGTGTTGTAAAAGAAAACTAAAATGCCGGGAACAATGGGCTAGTAACCCCTTTTCCTGTAAAGATTACTAAAAAGAATAATAAGAAGAAAATTGTCAAAGTGGGAAGTCTGAATGTGCGTCGATGTTGTGCAAATGATAAGAAAGAGATGATTGTGGATGTTATGAATGAGAAGAAACTGGATGTCCTGGCTTTAAGTGAAACAAAGCTGAAGGGGGTGGGAGAGTTTCAATGGAGAGGAATAAATGGGATTAGGTCAGGGGTTTCAAATAGAGTTAGAGCTAAAGAAGGAGTAGCAATAATGTTGAAGGATAAGCTATGGCAGGAAAAGAGGGACTACAAATGCATAAATTCAAGGATTATGTGGAGTAAAATAAAGATTGGATGTGAAAAGTGGGTTATAGTAAGCGTGTATGCACCTGGAGAAGAGAGAAGTGTAGAGGAGAGAGATTCTGGGAAATTTTGAGTGAATGCGTGGGGAGTTTTGAATCAAGTGTGAGAGTAATGGTGGTTGGGGATTTCAATGCTAAAGTGGGTAAAAATGTTATGGAGGGAGTAGTAGGTAAATTTGGGGTGCCAGGGGTAAATGTAAATGGGGAGCCTTTAATTGAGCTATGTGTAGAAAGAAATTTGGTAATAAGTAATACATATTTTATGAAAAAGAGGATAAATAAATATACAAGGTATGATGTAGCACGTAATGAAAGTAGTTTGTTAGATTATGTATTAGTGGATAAAAGGTTGATGGGTAGGCTCCAGGATGTACATGTTTATAGAGGGGCAACTGATATATCGGATCATTATTTAGTTGTAGCTACAGTTAGAGTAAGAGGTAGATGGGAAAAGAGGAAGGTGGCAACAACAAGTAAGAGGGAGGTGAAAGTGTATAAACTAAGGGAGGAGGAAGTTTGGGCGAGATATAAGAGACTATTGGCAGAAAGGTGGGCTAGTGCAAAGATGAGTAGTGGGGGGGGTTGAAGAGGGTTGGAATAGTTTTAAAAATGCAGTATTAGAATGTGGGGCAGAAGTTTGTGGTTATAGGAGGGTGGGGGCTGGAGGAAAGAGGAGTGATTGGTGGAATGATGAAGTAAAGGGTGTGATAAAAGAGAAAAAGGTAGCTTACGAGAGGTTTTTACAAAGCAAAAGTGTTATAAGAAGAGCAGAGTATATGGAGAGTAAAAGAAAGGTGAAGAGAGTGGTGAGAGAGTGCAAAAGGAGAGCAGATGAAAGAGTGGGAGAGGCACTGTCAAGAAATTTTAATGAAAATAAGAAAAAATTTTGGAGTGAGTTGAACAAGTTAAGAAAGCCTAGGGAAAGTATGGATTTGTCCGTTAAAAACAGAGTAGGGGAGTTAGTAGATGGGGAGAGGGAGGTATTAGGTAGATGGCGAGAATATTTTGAGGAACTTTTAAATGTTGAGGAAGAAAGGGAGGCGGTAATTTCATGCACAGGCCAGGGAGGTATACCATCTTTTAGGAGTGAAGAAGAGCAGAATGTAAGTGTGGTGGAGGTACGTGAGGCATTACGTAGAATGAAAGGGGGTAAAGCAGCTGGAACTGATGGGATCATGACAGAAATGTTAAAAGCAGGGGGGGATATAGTGTTGGAGTGGTTGGTACTTTTGTTTAATAAATGTATGAAAGAGGGGAAGGTACCTAGGGATTGGCGGAGAGCATTTATAGTCCCTTTATATAAAGGGAAAGGGGACAAAAGAGATTGTAAAAATTATAGAGGAATAAGTTTACTGAGTATACCAGGAAAAGTATGCGGTAGAGTTATAACTGAAAGAATTAGAGGTAAGACAGAATGTAGAATTGCAGATGAGCAAGGAGGCTTCAGAGTGGGTAGGGGATGTGTAGATCAAGTGTTTACATTGAAGCATATATGTGAACAGTATTTAGATAAAGGTAGGGAAGTTTTTATTGCATTTATGGATTTAGAAAAGGCATATGATAGAGTGGATAGAGGAGCAATGTGGCAGATGTTGCAAGTATATGGAATAGGTGGTAAGTTACTAAATGCTGTAAAGAGCTTTTATGAGGATAGTGAGGCTCAGGTTAGGGTGTGTAGAAGAGAGGGAGAATACTTCCCGGTAAAAGTAGGTCTTAGACAGGGATGTGTAATGTCACCATGGTTGTTTAATATATTTATAGATGGGGTTGTAAAAGAAGTAAATGCTAGGGTGTTCGGGAGAGGGGTGGGATTAAATTATGGGGAATCAAATTCAAAATGGGAATTGACACAGTTACTTTTTGCTGATGATACTGTGCTTATGGGAGATTCTAAAGAAAAATTGCAAAGGTTAGTGGATGAGTTTGAGAATGTGTGTAAAGGTAGAAAGTTGAAAGTGAACATAGAAAAGAGTAAGGTGATGAGGGTATCAAATGATTTAGATAAAGAAAAATTGGATATCAAATTGGGGAGGAGGAGTATGGAAGAAGTGAATGTTTTCAGATACTTGGGAGTTGACGTGTCGGCGGATGGATTTATGAAGGATGAGGTTAATCATAGAATTGATGAGGAAAAAAGGTGAGTGGTGCATTGAGGTATATGTGGAGTCAGAAAACGTTATCTATGGAGGCAAAGAAGGGAATGTATGAAAGTATTGTAGTACCAACACTCTTATATGGATGTGAAGCTTGGGTGGTAAATGCAGCAGCGAGGAGACGGTTGGAGGCAGTGGAGATGTCCTGTCTAAGGGCAATGTGTGGTGTAAATATTATGCAGAAAATTCGGAGTGTGGAAATTAGGAAAAGGTGTGGAGTTAATAAAAGCATTAGTCAGAGGGCAGAAGAGGGGTTGTTGAGGTGGTTTGGTCATTTAGAGAGAATGGATCAAAGTAGAATGACATGGAAAGCATATAAATCTATAGGGGAAGGAAAGAGGGGTAGGGGTCGTCCTCAAAAGGGTTGGAAAAAGGGGGTAAAGGAGGTTTTGTGGGCTAGGGGCTTGGACTTCCAGCAAGCGTGCATGAGCGTGTTAGATAGGAGTGAATGGAGACGAATGATACTTGGGACCTGACGATCTGTTGGAGTGTGAGCAGGGTAATATTTAGTGAAGGGATTCAGGGAAACCGGTTATTTTCATATCGTCAGACTTGAGTCCTGGAAATGGGAAGTACAATGCCTGCACTTTAAAGGAGGGGTTTGGAATATTGGCAGTTTGGAGGGATATGTTGTGTATCTTTATACGTATATGCTTCTAAACTGTTGTATCCTGAGCACCTCTGCAAAAGCAGTGATAATGTGTGAGTGTGGTGAAAGTGTTGAATGATGAAAGTATTTTCTTTTTGGGGATTTTCTTTCTTTTTTGGGTCACCCTGCCTCGGTGGGAGACGACCGACTTGTTGGGAAAAAAAAACATTAGTATATAAGCTAAGGACTAAAATATTTTAAGGCGAGTGGTGAATATATTTGTTGTGGGAAGTCTGGATAAATGAAGAATGGGTTCAGTTGAAAACTGCTGTATTAGTGAAACAAAGCACTATAAAGGGGTCCCTCCTGTAATGTTATTAATCCTTCCTCTGATCAAATCTGAATACCTCCCATTCCCCAGGTACAAGATTCCTACAGGTTTAAGACTCCTCAGATCAAGCCACAGTGTGGGTAGGCCTTGAACTCATGGCAAGCTAGTCTTAAAACTCCAGGCCAGTGTGTAGGCCAGTTGGCCCAGTGGTTTATGCATTGGCCTGGAATTTTAAGACTTGCTTGCCGTGAGTTTGAGGCCCACCAGTACCATGGTTTGTTTGCTATCGTGTTATGATTTCACGAATCCTCAGATTAAAACAAAATAGACCACCTGTAGATTGTGGATGGCATCATCACAATGTACAAACTTGATTTGCAGTGCAGAATTATTCTCCCTCTCGTGGTCTTTTTGAAAGTTTTATCCCATGGTGGCACATGTTTTATGTACCAAGGGGAGGCTGACAAACTTCATTGTTGTGGCTGTGCTGGGTGGGCTTTGGCTCCCTCAGGGTAACCATGACATGTGAAGACCAAACTAACAACTGTCCTTTTCTTCTGCCATGCAAGACAACCCATTAACTCATTGGCTCCACTTTCCTGGAAGTTGAGCCTTCCTGTGGAACTGCAGCCCCTGGTTGGGCAAAATGCTTCTTGGCTGAGAGGATAGAGGTCAAGCAGGAGGTTCAGTGATTGCCCTATTGAATCAGTTGGGTGATCTTGCATTGCTCTCCATTTGGAGAGATGGTGTTTTCAGTTAAGACCAAGCAAGCATCAGAGCAATTAGCAATCTGGTCCCATGGCTGCTGCTCAGCAATTTGTTGGTCATTCACCTATACCTCTCTATTAGCCCTGGGCTTATTTGTTTCAGTAAACATTTAAGCCTTCCCTTGACTAAAGTGATTGGGGTAACAGGAAGCTTAATTTTGGATTACAAGTTACCTGAATCTGATACTGTGCTCTACCTGCCTCTGGTTCCTCTGAGTACTTCTACCTTGACAGTGATTCTAGCTTCTCCCACTATGCAGCAGCAATTCAGATCATTTGCACATCTAAGGTCAGACTGGCTCTAAGCTATCTTTCCAAATTCCTTGACACATACTATACTGATACAGTAACTAACATTCTCACTTACATTCTAAAAGCACCAGCTGAAAATCTCTTCCCCTACTTGGAGTACTTCAAAATTAAACCTATGCAAAATTCTTTTTCCCTCCAGCCAATCATACAACATAACTACTGCAGCATATGGGTGCCTGGCTAACCTAAGAATAGCATTTCGACACCTTAGCAAGGAACTGTACACCGTGTACGCCAGGCCCATACTGAAGTGTGCAATACCAGCATTGAACCCATACCTGGTCAAGCATGTCAAGAAATTAGAGAAAGTGCAAAAAGTTTGCAACAAGACTAGTCCTAGAGCTAAGGGGTACATCGTAAGAGGTGGATAGTGAGAATGTTTCAGAGATGGAACACAGCAACAAGGGGTCACAATTAGAAGTTGAAGACCAGGATGAGTCACAGGGATGTTAGGAAATATTCCTTCAGTCACAGAGTTGTCAGGAAGTGGAATAATCTGGGGAGTGATGTAGCTGAGGCAGGACCCATACATAGCCTTAAGCAAAGATAAGATAAAGGTCAGAAGGGAGAGAGTGGACCTAGTAGCGACCAGTTAGGCAGGGCCAGGAACTGAGTCGACCCCTGAAACCACAGATAGGCGAGTATAAACTGGGGAGTATACACACACACACACACACACACAAACATTTTACATCTACTTTTACATACAAACTCCTCATTACCACTGTCACCACAATTTTACAAACCACCCTAGCTCATAGCCATCACCTCTACCTCTGTATTACTGTTTGCTAGTAACACTATTACGTACAGTGAAATATCAAAGGGTATAGAAGGAATAGATAACTCCAATAAGAAACACCATAATGAGGAATCTCTCCTTTTCCTCTCCTTTCCTTGTGTGGCAAGTTTCACTTGCCACACAACTTAGTTTTCTAGTAATAAAATCAGCGTTTGTCATGGACATTGAGTTTACGACCTAATGAGACTCCACCCGCCCCGCCAGCCACATCTGCCTGAAAAATTTCATCATTAAATACTCTTAATACATGAAATTTTAAAATCAATGTGGGCGACTCAGCACAGAAAGTGGTGGAGGCTCGACCCTCCGTTTGCTGAAAGAGAAACTGTAGTCTACAAAGTTTATTTCTGGACTTGACCACATCTGGACCAACACCATATCCCCTTTAAAATCAGGCATAATTACAGATAATACCACAGACCACTACCCTACTTTCCTCATAACAACTCTTGGTAAACTACCCCAAGACACTACTAAAGTCACCTTCAGACTTCACAATGAGGCAGCCATTAATAACTTCACAACAGCAGTAGCAAACATTGACTGGCACACTGAGCTAGAAATCTATACAGATATTGACGAATGTATTAATATTTTTCTAAAAAAGACCCAATACCTCTATAATAAGCACTGCCCTAAAAAAACTAAACAGATGACAGCTAAGAGACTGAACAGTCCCTGGCTAACACCCAGCATTCTCAAATCCATAAATAAAAAACACCAATATGAAAAACAGTACAGAATGGGTCACATAACCAGAGACCAAACAAAACGTTACTCGTCAATCCTAACCAGCCTGATAAGAAGGGCAAAAAAATTGTATTATGAGAACAGATTATCCAACTTACGAGGTGATATAAAAAAGACCTGGAAAACCCTATCAGAAATTCTGGGAACAAAAAAGATATCACGAAATAGCGAAATAAAATTAGCAAAATCAGATGAACCTCAACTCCCACCAACAGAAACAGCAAACAGACTCAATGATTTCTTCTCCACTATAGGACAAAACCTTGCCAATAAAATCCCAAGCTCAGATACCCCACCAAATGACTACCTCACCGGCAACTACCCGAACACACTGTTCATAGCTCCGACTAACCCATACGAAGTCTCCCTTATTATCAACGCACTAAAAAACAAGGCAGGAGATTTAAATACCTTACCACCCTTTATATACAAAAAAATGTCACAAGTGCTATCACCAATCATTGCAACACTCTTTAACAAATCCATTGAATCCTCCACCTTCCCTACAGTTCTCAAAATGGCAAGGGTCACCCCGATCCACAAAGGAGGAGACCAAACAGAGTTGAATAACTATAGGCCAATATCCAACTTACACCCTCTCTCAAAAATCTTCGAAAAATTAATTCATAAACGAATCTACTCCTACCTTATCTCCCAAAACATACTCAACCCCTGCCAATTTGGATTCAGGCCTAATAAAAATACTAATGATGCTATTGTACACATGCTAGAACATATATACACTGCAATAGAGAAAAAAGAAGTCCCACTGGGGATCTTCATTGACTTACGTAAAGCTTTTGATACAGTTGACCATGACTTGCTCCACGTAAAATTGTCACACTATGGTATAAGAGGGCACTCCCTCAACTACCTCAAGTCATACCTCAGCAACAGAAGCCAATATGTGTACGCAAATGGGGCAAACTCTTCTGCACAACCAATTACAGTTGGTGTCCCACAGGGAAGTGTCCTTGGCCCTCTTCTCTTTCTCCTATACATAAATGACCTACCAAATGCTTCGCAATTACTCAAACCCACACTATTTGCAGATGACACTACATACGTCTTCTCCCACCCGAGCCCAGTCACGCTAGCCAATACTGTAAATACCGAATTACAGAAAATATCTACCTGGATGAGGACTAACAAACTTACACTAAACATTGACAAAACCTACTTCATTCAGTTTGGTAACAGAGCTACAGATGTCCCTCTTAACATAATGATAAACGGATCACCTATCACAAAGCTAACAGAGGGAAAATTCTTAGGAATCCACCTTGATAATAGACTCAAATTTCATACACATATACAACAAATTTCTAAAAAAAATTCCAAGACTGTAGGCATACTATCGAAGATACGGTACTATGCTCCACAGTCAGCCCTCCTGGCCCTATATCACTCACTTATTTACCCCTATCTCACCTATGGAATTTGTGCATGGGGCTCAACAACAATTAACCATCTCAGACCACTAATTACCCAACAAAAGGCTGCAGTTAGAATGATAACAAATTCTCACTACAGGCAGCACACTCCACCAATATTCAATACACTAAACCTACTCACCATACAAAACATCCATACTTATTACTGCACCTATTACATACATAGAACACTTAACTCTGATATTAACCCTCCCCTCAAACATCTCCTTGCCAACCTCAACAGAACACATGACCATAACACAAGGCACAGATCACTCTTTGATGTTCCTCGTGTCCATCTCACACTATGCAAAAACTCAATGCACATAAAAGGCCCTAAAATCTGGAATTCATTACCTGTAAATATAAAAGAAACACTACCTGTTTATAAATTCAAGTCTCTTCTCAAAGATCACTTACTCACCCAAAACCAAATAAATACTGAATAACTCAACCTTATAAATTGTATATCTTAAATGTTTCTCACAATTATATCACATAAATGTTAAACCTAAAACCCAATCTAACTTTACTATTTTTTTAAATAAACTACCTAACAGAATTCTCCATACGACTGAATGTACAATAATACATGCAACCATATGACCTGTCTTTGTAATACTCACTTGTACTTTATAGTAATCTGTTTACATTAATGTTTTATCACTGATTTCATCATTGCTTAGTTAATCTTAAGTTAATTTTAAGCCAGCCCGTAATGCTATGCATAGTATAAGTGGCTTTGGCATGCTGCTCTTATCTGTATTTTTTTTGTACCTCTGTATGTGTGCACAAATTGTAATAAATAAATAAATAAATAAATAAATAAAGGTTACAATGTGTAATTACAATTTTGATTTGCTGAGTACAAAGACACCTACCATCATGCCGAGGAATTTCAGGCAAACTAAACCTATCAATTTTTAGTGAAATGTTAATCTATCTTTTTCAAGATCAATTGTGCAGTTTGAAATGACAGATGGTCCATCTTCCTCCTGGGGACTGAACCCCCAGACCTGCTCCTGGGGACTGAACCTCCCCGACCTGCTCCTGGGGACTGAACCTCCCTGACCTGCTCCTGGGGACTGAAACCCCCCTACCTGCTCCTGGGGACTGAACCCCCCGACCTGCTCCTCCCGGGGACTGAACCCCCCGACCTGCTCCTCTCGGGGACTGAACCCCCCCGACCTGCTCCTCCCGGGGACTGAACCCCCCGACCTGCTCCTCCCGGGGACTGAACCCCCCGACCTGCTCCTCCCGGGGACTGAACCCCCCGACCTGCTCCTCCCGGGGGCTGACCCCCCGACCTGCTCCTCCCGGGGACTGACCCCCCCGACCTGCTCCTCCCGGGGACTGAACCCCCCGGCCTGCTCCTCCCGGGGACTGAACCCCCCGACCTGCTCCTCCCGGGGACTGAACCCCCCGACCTGCTCCTCCCGGGGACTGAACCCCCGACCTGCTCCTCCCGGGGACTGAACCCCCCGACCTGCTCCTCCCGGGGACTGAACCCCCCGTCCTGCTCCTCCCGGGGACTGAACCCCCCGACCTGCTCCTCCCGGGGACTGAACCCCCCGACCTGCTCCTCCCGGGGACTGAACCCCCCGACCTGCTCCTCCCGGGGATTGAACCCCCCGACCTGCTCCTCCCGGGGACTGAACCCCCCCGACCTGCTCCTCCCGGGGACTGAACCCCCCCGACCTGCTCCTCCCGGGGACTGAACCCCCCCGACCTGCTCCTCCCGGGGACTGAACCCCCCGACCTGCTCCTCCCGGGGACTGAACCCCCCGACCTGCTCCTCCCGGGGACTGAACCCCCCGACCTGCTCCTCCCGGGGACTGAACCCCCGACCTGCTCCTCCCGGGGACTGAACCCCCCGACCTGCTCCTCCCGGGGACTGAAGCCCCCCGACCTGCTCCTCCCGGGGACTGAACCCCCCGACCTGCTCCTCCCGGGGACTGAACCCCCCGACCTGCTCCTCCCGGGGACTGAACCCCCCGACCTGCTCCTCCCGGGGACTGAACCCCCCGACCTGCTCCTCCCGGGGACTGAACCCCCCGACCTGCTCCTCCCGGGGACTGAACCCCCCGACCTGCTCCTCCCGGGGACTGAACCCCCCGACCTGCTCCTCCCGGGGACTGAACCCCCCGACCTGCTCCTCCCGGGGACTGAACCCCCCGACCTGCTCCTACCGGGGGTTGACCCCCCGACCTGCTCCTCCCGGGGACTGAACCCCTCGACCTGCTCCTCCCGGGGACTGAACCCCCCGACCTGCTCCTCCCGGGGACTGAACCCCCCGACCTGCTCCTCCCGGGAACTGGACCTCCTGCTCCTCCCGGGGACTGAACTCCCCGACCTGCTCCTCCCGGGGGTTGACCCCCCGACCTGCTCCTCCCGGGGGTTGACCCCCCGACCTGCTCCTCACGAGGACTGAACCCCCCGACCTGCTCCTCCCGGGGACTGAACCCCCGACCTGCTCCTCCCGAGGATTGAACCCCCCGACCTGCTCCTCCCGAGGACTGAACCCCCCGACCTGCTCCTCCCGGGGACGGAACCCCTCGACCTGCTCCTCCCGTGGATTGAACCCCCCGACCTGCTCCTCCCGGGGACTGAACCCCCGACCTGCTCCTCCCGGGGACTGAACCCCCCGACCTGCTCCTCCCGGGGACTGAACCCCCCGACCTGCTCCTCCCGGGGACTGAACCCCCGACCTGCTCCTCCCGGGGACTGAACCCCCCGACCTGCTCCTCCCGGGGACTGAAGCCCCCCGACCTGCTCCTCCCGCGGACTGAACCCCCCGACCTGCTCCTCCCGGGGACTGAACCCCCCGACCTGCTCCTCCCGGGGACTGAACCCCCCGACCTGCTCCTCCCGGGGACTGAACCCCCCGACCTGCTCCTCCCGGGGACTGAACCCCCCGACCTGCTCCTCCCGGGGACTGAACCCCCCGACCTGCTCCTCCCGGGGACTGAACCCCCCGACCTGCTCCTCCCGGGGACTGAACCCCCCGACCTGCTCCTCCCGGGGACTGAACCCCCCGACCTGCTCCTCCCGGGGGTTGACCCCCCGACCTGCTCCTCCCGGGGACTGAACCCCTCGACCTGCTCCTCCCGGGGACTGAACCCCCCGACCTGCTCCTCCCGGGGACTGAACCCCCCGACCTGCTCCTCCCGGGAACTGGACCTCCTGCTCCTCCCGGGGACTGAACTCCCCGACCTGCTCCTCCCGGGGGTTGACCCCTCGACCTGCTCCTCCCGGGGGTTGACCCCCCGACCTGCTCCTCCCGAGGACTGAACCCCCCGACCTGCTCCTCCCGGGGACTGAACCCCCGACCTGCTCCTCCCGAGGATTGAACCCCCCGACCTGCTCCTCCCGAGGACTGAACCCCCCGACCTGCTCCTCCCGGGGACTGAACCCCTCGACCTGCTCCTCCCGAGGATTGAACCCCCCGACCTGCTCCTCCCGGGGACTGAACCCCCGACCTGCTCCTCCCGCGGACTGAACCCCCCGACCTGCTCCTCCCGGGGACTGAACCCCCCGACCTGCTCCTCCCGAGGATTGAACCCCCCGACCTGCTCCTCCCGGGGACTGAACCCCCCGACCTGCTCCTCCCGGGGACTGAACCCCCCGACCTGCTCCTCCCGGGGACTGAACCCTCCGACCTGCTCCTCCCGGGAACTGGACCTCCTGTTCCTGGGGACTGAACCCCCGACCTGCTCCTTCTGGGGAGTGAACCCCAGAACCTCTTGAGTGTAACCTCCCGACCACGGAAGGTGGACAAATTGCCAGGATAAACAATCTATTTACAGACTACCGAGACTACCTAAATATGACTATGGTGGTGGTAGTAGTGGTGGTAGTGGTGGTGGTAGTAGTGGTGGTGGTAGTAGTGGTGGTAGTAGTGGTGGTAGTAGTGATGGTAGTAGCGGTAATGTTGGTGGTCGTGGTAACGGTGGTAGTGAAGGTGTGATAGTAGTGGAAGTTGTAGTGGTGGTTGGTAGGGGGAGTTGTAGTTGTTGGTAGGGGGAGTTGTAGTTGTTGGTAGGGGGAGTTTTAGTGGTGGTAGGGGGAGTTGTAGTGGTGGTAGGGGGAGTTGTAGTGGTGGTAGGGGGAGTTGTAGTGGTGGTAGGGGGAGTTGTAGTGGTGGTAGGGGGAGTTGTTGTTGTGGTAGGGGGAGTTGTAGTGGTGGTAGGGGGAGTTGTAGTTGTGGTAGGGGGAGTTGTAGTTGTGGTAGGGGGAGTTGTAGTTGTGGTAGGGGGAGTTGTAGTTGTGGGAGTTGTAGTGGTGGTTGGTAGGGTGGGGGTTGTAGTGGTGGTAGGCAGGGGGGGTTGTGGTCTTCCTAAGGAATCAGCGTCCCGCTGCATGATCCGCTTTACAATTTAGAAAAGAATATCAGAATAAGAACTACTAATAAACAAGAAAAAAAAAGTGTACAGGGAATGCAAATAAAAGTTGAAATATTAACCTGTCATTGTACAAGTTAATGAAAATACAAAGCAATTCTGTCAGAGTGTCAAACATTTAACAGGCTGACGTTTCACTGGTGACAAGAGGCTAGTAGTGTGTTATGGGACAGTGATGAGACATTTAGAAAATTAATGTTAATTTAAAAAATACACGGGAATATGACGGATAATTGTTACATGCTTTGGCATAGAATCAACTAATGTTGAACACATTTTGGCAGGTTCTTCGTCGTAGTTCTAATAACATCAACAATTACCTTCTCCACAGTTAAGACAGATAATCACAAAATTTACTCCCGTCCCAATTTATGTACACACTACTGTACTTTCCCGGATGGTTGCCAAGAACCTTCTCTCGGTGGTTCTTAAAGAGTTTCTCTAACCCTCGAGTATCAGCTGAAGGTCATTCTTAACAAGGTAACGAACAGGTAAGTTTATTTAGGTACATAAATACAATTATCATATACACAGGATGTTTCACTCGTAGGAGGATCAGAGTTGGTCCTCCCGTAACTGCAATAGTTTTGTTAGTATAATACGGCCTGGTCTCAGACCCGGGTTCAGTCTGGGGGGAATAGGTGGCGTGAGTGAACATACACCCTGAGACATCTCTGTCCATGTAGCTGATACACAACTGGCAATGTCATCTCTGACCTTGGCAATATTCAAATATTACTCACTTCCTTTACAATCAATATATAACTGAAATAAATCTAGCATGTTAAAAAACACCCTACGATCCTGATGTAGCTAACATCACTAACATGTTATATATACAGTGTGATGTAATATCAGGGGTGAGGTTGAGGACATGCCTGATGCCGATATATTATGTTAGAGGCGTCCTTCAAAGGAATGTACTCACCTATTTGTGATTGTAGGGGTCGAATCACAGCTGGGGGGAATATCACGAGCGGTATGTAAATACTTCCTTGTACTTATTGTCCATGTTCACCTAAAAGTAAATATGTACTCGAGAGTTAGTCACCTGTTGTGAGTGGCATCCTGGGGACCAGGAACTCAGGACAACAAGGAAATAAGCCACACTTTTATTTTTCTGGGTTACACTTAATAATCTTACGAGGTTAATCCCCCATAGGTTAATAATCCTCCGGGGGCTAATAATTCAAAGAAAGTTAAGAACTCCTTTGGACTTTCCCCCCTTTCCCTCTCCTCCCTTTCTCCTCCCTCACCCTTCACCCTCTCCTTCTCCTTCCTAGAGCCTTTTCCTCCCGGATAATACACCTACCCATTGCCCTTCCCCCCTCCTCTCTAGCTTCCCCTTATACCAGTGGCGCCCCTCTCCCCTTACCCCCTCAGTCACCCTTTCTCCCCTCGCTGCTCATCCTCCTCTGACTCGCTATTTTGCTTGTAGTTTAAAACACTGAATTAACATGTTAATTTTTAGTTTATATTCATAGTGGTGGCTGGTGTTGGTGTCTTGTTTGTGTGTGGTGTTGTAGGAGGTGGAGTAAGGTAGAGCCAGGCTAGTCTGTGTGCAGGCTGAGGTAGAGCCAGGCTAGTCTGTGTGCAGGCTGAGGTAGAGCCAGGCTAGTCTGTGTGCAGGCTGAGGTAGAGCCAGGCTAGTCTGTGTGCAGGCTGAGGTAGAGCCAGGCTAGTCTGTGTGCAGGCTGAGGTAGAGCCAGGCTCGTCTGTGTGCAGGCTGAGGTACAGGACAAAGAAATGGCAAGAGAGAGAAACAGCCGAGGCAGTAGGCAGAGGCTAGAGTCCCAAATTGGGACGCTAACAGTGTGTAGCTACCTTATTCTAAGTGACACTGTACGAACACCTAATACATATCTACCCGACTCTATAGAATAGTTCCCCCTCTTACCCACTTTGCTCACTCTCTCGCTCACTCTCTCTCTCTCTCTCTCTCTCTCTCTCTCTCTCTCTCTCTCTCTCTCTCTCTCTCTCTCTCTCTCTCTCGCGCGCGCGCGCGCGCTCTCTCTCGCGCGCTCTCTCTCGCGCGCGCTCTCTCTCGCGCTCTCTCGTTCGCTCTCCCTCGCGCTCTCTCTCTCGCGCTCTCTCTCGCGCTCTCTCTCTCGCGCTCTCTCTCTCACGCTCTCTCTCTCACGCTCTCTCCCTCGCGCGCTCTCCCTCGCGCTCTCCCTCGCGCTCTCCCTCGCGCTCTCTCCCTCGCGCGCTCTCCCTCGCGCTCCCTCGCGCTCTCCCTCGCGCTCCCTCGCGCTCTCCCTCGCGCTCTCTCCCTCGCGCGCTCTCCCTCGCGCTCCCTCGCGCTCTCCCTCGCTCTCCCTCGCTCTCCCTCGCGCTCTCCCTCGCGCTCTCTCCCTCGCGCGCTCTCCCTCGCGCTCTCTCCTCTACCTCAGAGATCGCCCGAGGTAATATTTCTGTAGTTTTTCTATCTTGTTTTTCCTGTATTTCCCCTCACACAGATTCCACAAGGGGGCGGCGCTCCCCGTGTGCACTCACCAAGCTGTACTGACCGAGACGTTCGTGCTGGGGTTGAGTCCCAGCTCTTGGTCCCGCCTTCTTGCCATCGCCCAGCGTAGTTGACTCCTCGTCTCTTAGGCCTTATTAATGACACTAAACTAGTGTATAATTACCTATTTCCGATTACCAATTTGCAGTTACCTATTCGTAATTATCTAGTTCGTTTTTCGCAGGGAGTAAACTCTAGCTCCTGGTCCCGACTCTTAACCCGAGTTCAAGATGTTTGGAATTTCCTTTTACCATATCATTCTCGTGGCTCATATGCCACTTTTATTCTTGTGTAGATCCCTATTCTTGTCTACCATGCGTATGCCCGAGTATTTTCCATGTCGTGAGCATAGTTCCTCTGGAACTATACTCGAGAAACTTTTCTACTGTCTCGAGTGGTTGAGTGGAATGGCCCGAATAAAGTGAAGGCAAATTTCCTGACCAGCCGGGCTGTGGCTCGTACGTTGGTTTGTGTGCAGCCAGCAGTAACAGTCTGGTTGATCAGGCTCTGATCCACCAGGAGGCCTGGTCACAGACCGGGCCGCTGGGGCGTTGACCCCCGGAACTCTCCAGGTAAACAGCTTTGAGAATGGGTACGGTAGGCCGCACGAGGCTTGGACCGGCGACTCGAACCACAGCCAGTAAAGAATCGGGAATTGATTTAAACTCTGTAAAAATTACAACACACACACACACACACACACACACACACACACAGGTATGATAAAGCTCATGGAGTGGGAAGAGTGACCTAGAAGCGGCCAGTGAAGAGGAGGGGCCAGGAGCTGTGACTCGACTCCTGCAACCACAAATAGGTAAGTACAAGGTGTTTAACCTTCCCTAGCCTCTCATTCCCATTACTAATCCACCATCATGGCAGCGCTGCTACTGCCACAGTTTTTTTGTGAACTAACAATGTATCTGAGCAGCTACGCTGGAGATTTAATGTTATTTTTTTTATGGGAATATCAATGTTACAGAGCCGTGTTTTGACCCAGCAAGAGCGAGATATTACAGTCATCTTTATTATAACTCGTCTACACTGTGTGTGTGTGTGTGTGTGTGTGTGTGTGTGTGTGTGTGTGTGTGTGTACACTCGCCTAGTTGTACTCGCCTAGTTGTGGTTGCAGGTGTCTATTCATAGCTCCTGGCCCCGTATCTTCACTGATCGCTACTAGGTCCTCTCTCTCTGCTCCCCGAGCTTTATCATACCTCTGCTTAAAGCAATGTATGGTTCCTGCCTCCACTACATCACTTCCTAAACTATTCCACTTCCTGACTACTCTCACTGAAGAAATACTTCCTAACATCCCTGTGATTTATCTGTGTCTTCAGCTTCCAACTGTGTCCCCTTGTTGCAGTGTTCCATCTGTGTCTCTTCCCCGCCTCTTCCTCAGCTTGTTCTAAAGCTTCGTCCCAGCCAGTGTATTGTGTATTATTAGTAAAATTAAGGTACACATGTATACTTTCATGTATACTGTATTGTTAGTCATCCATGCTACAGTGGTAACTGTGTATACAATATCTGAAATTTAACTAAAATTAACATTACAACTTAACCTAAGCTTGACCTGACAAAACGCAGTTTACTCCTGTCTTGTACACGTATCAACAGTCAGTATTATTGTAGACAGTTAATTGTTGCCGAGTAAATTTGTTTGCTAAACACACACCAGGAGCTATAAATCGACCCCTGCAACCACAACTAGGTGAGCGCGCGCGCGCACACACACACACGCACGCACAGACTGAATCTTGTGTTCACCCTGAGCAGTTCAGACACTGAGGACATCACTTACGAGAGGCCCCTTGGAGCTAGCGATCACGTGGTTCTGAGTTTTGATTATATAGTAGAGCTACAAGTGGAGAAGGTAACAGGAATTGAATGGATAAAGCCAAACTATAAAAGGGGGGACTACACAGGTATAAGGAACTTCCTGCAGGAGGGTCAATGGGACAGAGAACTGGTAGGAAAATCAGTAAACGAGATGATGGAATATGTAACAACAAAGTGCCAGGAGGCAGAGGAAAGGTTGGTTCCCAAGGGCAATAGAAATATTAGGAAGACCAAAGCGAGTCCTTGGTTTATCCGAAGGTGTAGGGAGGCAAAAACTAAATGCACCAGAGAATGGAAAAGGTACAGGAGGCAAAGGACCCAGGAAAATAAGGAGATTGGTTGAAGAGCCAGAAACGAGTATGGACAGATAAGGAGGGAGGCCCAGAGACAGTACGAAAACGATACCACTAGTTTTTTTAGTCACTTTTTATTGTGTGTGCAATTAGTGTATATTCCAATTACTTTTTTGCAAGTATCAAAACTATCTTTTGCTAGCTAGTACCAACTACCTCATATTTTTTTACTTTTTATTGTGCAATAAACTGCTCAACTTATTTAATATTACAAATCAGATCTTACTCGTAAACCAATATTATTTCATAGTGACTATCTGTCCATTTAACTTTGTTTACCATTACTTAATTTTAGTCCCTTGTATATTTTCTCCTTTATTTTAGCTTTATATAACTACCTTAGTTCATATATTCACAATTGTTAAAATAATCAAGGTGCTATTCTCAGGTGCTAAAGTGTAATAAGTTCACAATTTTGCCATTATATTCCAAAACTCATTTATTTGATTACCACTTTATTGTTCACCACAACTTATATTAGTCCCTTTTATATTGTTTTCCCTAATTCTAACTTCAAAGAATTACCTTTAAAGTACTACCTACTATCATATTCCCAAGCTCCATTATTTGATCATCACTATTTGTTCACCACAAATTATTTTAGTCCCTTTTATATTGTCTCCTTTATTTTAGCTTTAAAAAAAAACTACCTTAGCTCATTATTTTTACATTTGTTAAATAATTCAGGTGCTATTTTTTAGCTTTAGAATATTTACTTTGTTTTATACTTAATTCTAACTATAGATTCACTACAAATCTTATGATTACAAGCATTCATCCTGATACCAACCTCTTATTTAATGACTTAAATGAATCAAACAGTTACTGTAATTGCTACACAGCAGAACAATCAAAGGCACTTCTCAGAGCCAACAACAACATTACTGTCTTTAACTACAATATCAGATCTTTAAGCAAGTATTACGATGACCTCATAACATTACTAAATTCCTTGCATGCCAATATGTCCATCATTACACTAACTGAAACCTGGCTAAAGCCTGATACTACAGATGTCTATGGCATTCCTGGTTACACAGCCATACACAACTGTAGGCCAGACCAACAAGGGGGTGGCACAGCTATATACTACTCAGACCAACTAGAATGTATCACTAATACTTGCACAAGGGATGAACATGGGAAATATATAATAGCCTACAAAAACCTCTCACATTGATAACCATCTACAAAGTTCCACAGTCAAACATTAGCCAATTTAGTCAAAACCTAGGAAGTATGATAACTGATGCACGTATGAACAAAGATCACTTACTACTCTCAGGTGACTTCAATATAAATCTCCTGCAAGACCAGGACCCACACGTTACTGAATTCACAAACACAATGAGTAACTGCATGTTGCTACCAACAGTAACAAAACCTACAAGAGTTACGGAGACTAGTGTTTCCCTACTAGACCACATCTGGACCAACACCACATCCCCTTTAAAAATCAGGCATAATTACAGATAATACCACAGACCACTACCCTACTTTCCTCATAACAACTCTTGGTAAATTACCCCAAGACACTACTAAAGTCACCTTCAGACTTCACAATGAGGCAGCCATTAATAACTTCACAACAGCAGTAACAAACATTGACTGGCACACTGAGCTAGAAATCTATACAGATATTGACGAATGTATTAATAATTTTCTAAAAAAGACCCAATACCTCTATAACAAGCACTGCCCTAAAAAAACTAAACAGATGACAGCTAAGAGACTGAACAGTCCCTGGCTAACACCCAGCATTCTCAAATCCATAAATACAAAACACCGATATGAAAAACAGTACAGAATGGGTCACATAACCAGAGACCAAACAAAACGTTACTCGCCAATCCTAACCAGCCTGATAAGAAGGGCAAAAAAATCGTATTATGAGAACAGATTATCCAACTTACGAGATATAAAAAAGACCTGGAAAACCCTATCAGAAATTCTAGGAACAAAAAGATATCACGAAATACCGAAATAAAATTAGCAAAATCAGATGAACCCCAACTCCCACCAACAGAAACAGCAAACAGACTAATGATTTCTTCTCCACTATAGGACAAAACCTTGCCAATAAAATCCCAAGATAAGATACCCCACCAAATGACTACCTCACTGGCAACTACCCGAACACACTGTTCATAGCTCCGACTAACCTATACGAAGTCTCCCTTATTATCAACGCACTAAAAAACAAGGCAGGAGATTTAAATACCTTACCACCCTTTATATACAAAAAAGTGTCACAAGTGCTATCACCAATCATTGCAACACTCTTTAACAAATCCATTGAATCCTCCACCTTCCTTACAGTTCTCAAAATGGCAAGGGTCACCCCGATTCACAAAGGAGGAGACCAAACAGAGTTGAATAACTATAGGCCAATATCCAACTTACACCCTCTCTCAAAAATCTTCGAAAAATTAATTCATAAACGAATCTACTCCTACCTCATCTCCCAAAACATACTCAACCCCTGCCAATTTGGATTCAGGCCTAATAAAAATACTAATGATGCTATTATACACATGCTAGAACATATATACACTGCAATAGAGAAAAAAGAAGTCCCACTGGGGATCTTCATTGACTTAGGTAAAAATTTTGATACAGTTGACCATGACTTGCTCCACGTAAAATTGTCACACTATGGTATAAGAGGGCACTCCCTCAACTACCTCAAGTCATACCTCAGCAACAGAAGCCAATATGTGTACGCAAATGGGACAAACTCTTCCGCACAACCAATTACAGTTGGTGTCCCACAGGGAAGTGTCCTTGGCCCTCTTCTCTTTCTCCTATACATAAATGACCTACCAAATGCTTCGAAATTACTCAAACCCACACTATTTGCAGATGACACTACATACGTCTTCTCCCACCCGAGCCCAGTCACGCTAGCCAATACTGTAAATACCGAATTACAGAAAATATCTACCTGGATGAGGACTAACAAACTTACACTAAACATTGACAAAACCTACTTCATTCAGTTTGGTAACAGAGCTACAGATGTCCCTCTTAACATAATGATAAACGGATCACCTATCACAAAGCTAACAGAGGGAAAATTCTTAGGAATCCACCTTGATAATAGACTCAAATTTCATACACATATACAACAAATTTCTAAGAAAATTTCCAAGACCGTAGGCATACTATCGAAGATACGGTACTATGTTCCACAGTCAGCCCTCCTGGCCCTATATCACTCTTATTTACCCCTATCTCACCTATGGAATTTGTGCATGGGGCTCAACAACAATTAACCATCTCAGACCACTAATTACCCAACAAAAGGCTGCAGTCAGAATGATAACAAATTCCCACTACAGGCAGCACACTCCACCAATATTCAAAACACTAAACCTACTCACCATACAAAACATCCATACTTATTACTGCACCTATTACATACATAGAACACTTAACTCTGATATTAACCCTCCCCTCAAACATCTCCTTGCCAACCTCAATAGAACACATGACCATAACACAAGGCACAGATCACTCTTTGATGTTCCTCGTGTCCATCTCACGCTATGCAAAAACTCAATGCACATAAAAGGCCCTAAGATCTGGAATTCATTACCTGTAAATATACAAGAAACACTACCTGTTTATAAATTCAAGTCTCTTCTCAAAGATCACTTACTCACCCAAAACCAAATAAATACTGAATAACTGAACCTTATAAATTGTATATCTTAAATGTTTCTCACAATTATATCACATAAATGTTAAACCTAAGACCCAATCTAACTTTGTTATTTTTTAAATACACTAACAGAATACTCCATTCTACCGAATGTACAGCAATGCATGCAACCATATGACCTGTCTTTGTAATACTCATTTGTGCTTTATTGTTATCTGTTTACAATAATGTTTTATCACTGATTACATCATTGCTTAGTTAATCTTAAGTTAATTTTAAGCCAGCCCGTAATGCTATGCATACAAGTGGCTTTGGCAAGCTGCTCTTACCTGTATTTTTTTGTACCTCTGTATGTATGCTCAAATTACTAAAATAAATAAAAAGTCAAGTCTAACCCGAAACTGGTGTATAGCCACATTAGGAGGAAGACAACAGTCAAAGACCAGGTGATCAGGCTGAGGAAAGAAGGTGGAGAACTCACAAGAAACGATCAAGAGGTATGTGAGGAGCTCAACATGAGATTTAAGGAAGTATTTACAGTGGATACAGGAAGGCCTCTGGGGGGACAGAACAGGAAGGGACACCAGCAAGGAATATACCAACAAGTGTTGGATGACTTGAATACAAATGAGGAGAAGGTGAAGAAGCTGCTAAGGGACATCGATACCTAAAAGGCAATGGGACCGGATATCATCTTCCCGTGGGTCCTTAGAGAGGGAGCAGATATGCTGTGTGTGCCACTTACCACAATCTTCAACATATCCCTGGAAACTGGGGAACTACCTGAGGTATGGAAGACGGCAAATATAGTTCCCATTTTTAAAAAAAGACAGAAAAGAGGCACTAAACAATAGACCTGTGTCACTGACGTGTATAGTATGCAAAGTTATGGAGAAGATTATCAGGAGGAGAATGATGGAGCACCTGGAACGGAACAAGAGTATAAATGCCAACCAGTACGGATTCATGGAAGGCAAATCCTATGTCACAAACCTTCTGGAGTTTTATGATAAAGTAACAGAAGTAAGACACGAGAGAGGGGTGGGTTGATTGCATCTTCTTGGACTGCAAGAAGGCCTTTGACACAGTTCCTCACAAGAGATTAGTGCAGAAGCTAGAGGATCAGGTGCATATAACAGGAAGGGCACTGCAATGGATCAGAGAATACCTGACAGGGAGGCAACAACGAGTCATGGTATGTGAAGTATCACAGTGAGAACCTGTGACGAGCGGGGTCCCACAGGGGTCGGTCCTAGGACCAGTGCTATTTTTGGTATATGTGAATGACATGATGAAAGGGTTAGACTCAGAAGTGTCCCTGTTTGCAGATGTGAAAATGAAGAGAATTAAATCAGATGAGGATCAGGCAGGACTTCAAAGAGACCTGGACAGGCTGGACACCTGGTCCAGCAACTGGCTTCTCGGATTTAACCCCGCCAAATGCAAATTCATGAAGATCGGGAAAGGGCACAGAAGACCGCAGACGGAGTATAGGCTAGGTGGCCAAAGACTGCAAACCTCGCTCAAGGAGAAAGATCTTGGAGTGAGTATAACAACGAGCATGTCTCCGGAAGCACACATCAACCAGGTAACTGCTGCAGCACATGGGCGCCTGGCAAACTTGAGAACAGCGTTTCGATACTTTAGTAAGGAATCGTTCAAGACACTGTACACCGTGTACGTCAGGCCCATACTGGAGTATGCAACACCTGTTTGGAACCCGCTCTTGATCAAGCACGTCAAGAAATTAGAGAACGTGCAAAGGTTTGCGACAAGGTTAATTCCAGAGCTAAGGGGAATATCCTATGAAGAAAGGTTAAGGGAAATCGGCCTGACGACACTGGAGGACAGGAGGGTCAGGGGAGACATGATAACGACATATAAAATACTGCACGGAATAGACAAGGTGGGCAAAGACAGGATGTTCCAGGGAGTGGACACAGAAACAAGAGGTCACAATTGAAAGTTGAAGAGTCAGATGAGTCAAAGGGATGTTAGGAAGTATTTCTTCAGTCATAGAGTTGTCAGGCCGTGGAATAGCCTAGAAAGTGATGTAGTGGAGGCAGGAACCATACATAGTTTTAAGACGAGGTTTGATCAAGCTCATGGAGCAGGGAGAGAGAGGACCTAGTAGCAACCAGTGAAGAGGCGGGGCCAGGAGCTAAGACTCGACCCCTGCAACCACAAATAGGCGAGTACAAACAGGTGAGTACACGCACAACGTGAGCGAACATGTTAGAGAAATCATTGAAATTCATCAAACTATATTCTGCCTTGTTCAAAGCAGATAAAATACAAAAGCTGCTTTGAAAATGATTTAAAAAAAAAAGTCGACCCGAGTGAACAAACCACCAAAACTGAAAACAGATTCGTGGAGGAGAAAGAATTGGCTGGAGGGAGGGATGTAGATAAAATTATTATTGGAAAGGAAGACTCAATCATTAACAGGGTACAACATCTGGGGGTTAACAGCATAACGAACCTATCTCCTTATCAGCAAAATGTAAGAAAGATCTTTGACCATTTGAGCAGCAAAGACTTTCAGATGAACTGTTTATCATATGTAGGGCCAGCCCTCGAGTATGCTGCTCCAGCATGCAGCCTTCAACACACAAATAACTTGAGAATGTGTACAACACAAAGGAGGTACCAACCACACACACACACACACAAAGGAGGTACCAACCACACACACACAAAGGAGATACCAACCACACACACACATAAAAGGTACCAACAACACATACAGGAGGTGCTAACTTAACACCCTGGCGGATGTCACTTTTACAAAGGGTCCAGAGGTTAAACTGAAGAGGAAATTCGCTCCAGTTCGTGCTTGTGTTTAGAGGCATCTGTGTGTGTGTGTGTGTGTGTGTGTGTGTATGTGTGTGTATGTGTATGTGTGTGTATGTGTGTGTGTATGTGTATGTGTGTGTGTGTGTGTATTTGTATGTGTATGTGTGTGTGTGTACGTGTGTGTACGTGTGTGTATGTGTATGTGTGTATGTGTATATGTGTGTGTATATGTACTCACCTAATTGTACTCGCCTAATTGTGGTTGCAGGGGTCGAGACTCAGCTCCTGGCCCCGCCTCTTCACTGATTGCTACTAGGTCCTCTTTCTCTCTGCTTCCTGAGCTTTATCATACCTCTTCTTAAAACTATGTATGGTTCCTGCCTCCACTACTTCACTTGCTAGGCTATTCCACTTCCTGACGACTCTTTGACTGAAGAAATACTTCCTAACGTCCCCGTGACTCGTCTGAGTCTTCAGCTTCCAGTTGTGACCCCTTGTTCCTGTGTCCCCTCTCTGGAACATCCTATCTCTGTCCACCTTGTCTATTCCCCGCAGTATCTTGTATGTCGTTATGTCACCCCTGACCCTTCTGTCCTCCAGTGTCGTCAGTCTTATTTCCCTCAACCTTTCCTCGTACGACATCCCCCTGAGCTCTGGGACTAGCCTTGTTGCAAACCTTTGTACTTTCTCTAGCTTCTTGACGTGCTTGACCAGGTGTGGGTTCCAGACTGGTGCTGCATACTCCAGTATGGGCCTAACATACACAGTGTATAGTGTCTTGAACGATTCCTTATTAAGGTATCGGAACGCTATTCTCAGGTTTGCCAGGCGCCCGTATGCTGCAGCAGTTATTTGGTTGAGTGCCTCCGGTGATGTGCTCGGTGTTATGGTCACCCCGAGGTCTTTCTCCCTGAGTGAGGTCAGTAGTCTTTGTCCACCTAGCCTATACTCTGTCTGCGGTCTTCTTTGCCCCTCCCCAATCTTCATGACTTTGCATTTGGCAGGAATGAATTCGAGAAGCCAGTTTCTGGACCACATGTCCAGCCTGTCCAGGTCTCTTTGCAGTCCTGCCTCATCCTCATCCGATTTAATTCTTCTCATCAACTTCACATCATCTGCGAATAGGGACACTTCAGAGTCTATTCCTTCCATCACGTCGTTCGCATATATCAAAAATAGCACTGGCCCTAGAACTGACCCCTGTGGGACCCCGCTCGTCACAGGCGCCCACTGTGATACCACTTCACGTACCATGACTCGTTGCTGCCTCCCTGTCAGGTATTCCCTGATCCATAGCAGTGCCCTCCCTGTTACATGCGCCTGATCCTCCAGCTTCTGCACTAATCTCTTGTGGGGAACTGTGCCAAAGGCCTTCCTGCAGTCTAGGAAAACGCAATCAACCCACCCCTCTCTCTCGTGTCTTACTTCTGTTACCTTGTCATAAAACTCCAGGAGGTTTGTGATGCAAGATTTGCCTTCCATGAACCCATGCTGGTTTTCATTTATAATCTTGTTCCGTTCCAGGTGTTCGACCACTCTCCTCCTGATAATCTTCTCCATGACTTTGCACACAATACATGTCAGAGACACAGGTCTGTAGTTTAGAGCCTCGTTTCTGTTTCCTTTCTTAAATATGGGGACTACATTTGCTGTCTTCCATTTCTCAGGTAGTTGCCCAGTTTCAAGGGCTATGTTGAAGATTGTGGTTAGAGGCATGCACAGCATCTCTGCTCCTTCTCTAAGGACCCATGGGGAGATGTCCGGTCCCATCGCCTTTGAGGTATCAAGGTCACTTAGCAGCTTCTTCACCTCCTCCTCGGTTGTTCATATGTCATCCAACACTTGGTGGTATATTCCCTCTTTATGTTCCCTTCTGTGCTGACTTCCCACAGCCCTTCCTGTCTCTACTGTAAAAACTTCCTTAAATCTCCTGTTTAGCTCCTCACATACCTCCTGGTCATTTCTAGTGAGTTCTTCCCCTTCTGTCCTTAATCTGACCACCTGGTCTTTGACTGTTGTCTTCCTCCTGATGTGGCTATACAACAGTTTCGGGTCAGTCTTGATTTTCGATGCTATGTCATTTTCATGCTGTCACTGGGCCTCCCTCCTTACCTGTGCGTACTCGTTCCTGGCTCTGCGACTAATCTCCCTATTTTCGTGTGTTCTCTGCCTTCTGTACTTTTTCCATTCTCTATTGCACTTTGTTTTTGCCTCCTTACACCGTCGGGTAAACCAGGGGCTCGTTCTGGTCTTCCTGTTGTTTCTGTTGCCCTTGGGAATAAACCTTTCCACTGCCTCCCTGCATTTTGTTGTTACATATTCCATCATTTCATTTACTGGCTTTCCTGCCAGTTCTCTGTCCCACGGGACCTCCTGCAGGAAGTTCCTCAACCCTATGTAGTCCCCTCTTTTATAGTCAGGCTTTTCCCATTCAACTCCTGTTACTCTTTCCACTTGCAGCTCTACTATATATTCAAAGCACAGAACCACGTGGTCGCTAGCTCCTAGGGGACTCTCATACATGATGTCCTCAATGTCTGAGCTGCCAAGGGTGAACACAAGGTCCAATCTTGCTGGTTCATCCTCCCCTCTCACTCTGGTAGTGTCCTTAACATGTTGGTGCATGAGGTTTTCCAGCACCACATCCATCATCTTGGCTCTCCATGTATTACAACCCAGGATCCCAAATGGCCTGTTACCCCGGGTGTAATGGGAGCAAAATAAACACAGCAGAAAAAGTTTAGATTTATATTATCCTTCACCAATTTAGAACAGCAATATGTACACTATGTACAGTGATAAGTATAGTGCACTCCACGGTAAGCAAGGCAGAAATACAAGCCACAAGATAGCAGACCGTGCTTCAACCAGCTCTAGAATGGGAATGACAAGGGCAGACAGGAGAGCGGTACCCACATAACCTCTGCGATTGCCAAAACCATCTTCTTATTGGCTAGAACCTGGTCACTAGTTGAACGATGGGGCCCCATCAACTCTTAGCAACCTGGTTCGCTGGTTGGGGGAGATAGCCTGTAAATGAGGGTGTGTACATGCGCCGAATAAAGGTTACGTACTCTTTGCATGCCACACCCCCACCCCGAGAAGGCTCAGGATTAAGCTGCCACCTCCCAGTGGTAACCGTGCCGCCATGGCACAATATAATGGGACCGCCTTTCCTCTCCACCATCCAACTCTTAGATAGAGCTCAGCTTTTCTCGTGACCAAAAGCCAAACCCTAAACTTAGAGTGAGACAGCAGTCAGACAGGCTAGCATAGGTCCAAGATACAGGCGGACGATAGCCCGCATCCCCTCACTAAAAAAAACCCACACCAGGGGAAAAAAAAAAAAGCGTGAAAAGGGGTTACCACAAATAACATCCTAACCTAAATAAATTAAAATTTTAGACTCTAGATAAAGAGTCTGCCAACATATTTTCTTTGCCGGCAATATATTTAATTGAAATATTATATGGCTGCAGCCTTAGCGTCCAGCGCATAAGCCTTGTGTTGTGGTTCTTCATGGCTTGGAGATATACTAGAGGATTGTGATCACTGTAGACTGTGACCACCTGCGATGTCTGGCCCACATAAACATCGAAATGCTCCAAAGCCAGTACCAGCGCGAGGGCTTCTTTTTCAATGGTAGAATAAGCCCTCTGATGTGGCTGGAACTTGGCTGAAAAGTATGCTACAGGCTGCAACTCCTTGTTCCCGATTTGTAATAGTACTGCCCCAACCCCAGACTCACAAGCATCAACCTGTAATGAAAAAGGTTTGGAGAAGTCTGGAGACAAGAGAATGGGTGCAGTACACAATAATCTTTTTGCTTTATTAAAAGCAGTGTTACAGTCTGAGGTCCAATTAAAGGGAACTTTGTGACTGGTAAGAGAGGTAAGAGGGGCTACAATATCTGAGAAATTCTTACAGAATTTTCTGTAAAATCCTATCATGCCTAGGCTGTTGAAAAGAGACGGGACCGCTCGGACAAGGAGCGGTTAGTTTCGAAGGTATCAGCCAACCTGGCTGCCTCCAATGCAGTGGATAAGTCACGATCCTGCAGAAAGACTCGAACCTCTGGTCCCACAGACTCCAGCAGGTTATCAATCAGAATAAGCTGCACCAGCTCCTCAAAGGCAGAGACACCACTTGCTTTATACCAGCTGGTAAAAGCTTTGGTTTGCTGTCTCACAAAGTCCACTAGGGATTGACCAAGCTGTCGTCTGCCCAGCTTAAAATTTCGTTTGTATTTGGCTGGGATACATGTATATGCTCCCAACACTGTGGTCTTCACTACTTGATAATCAGAAAATTCAGCGTCATTTAATACTGACGTAAATTCCTGTGCCTTACCCAATAATGCTGTATGAACCAACGATGCCCAATGCTGTTCCGGCCACCTTAAGGCTCGAGCCTGATTTTTGAAGCTTTCGAAAAATTGCTCTGGTTCGGCCTCATTGAAGCAGGGAACAAACTGTACTGCTTTCTGTAAACTAAAATTATTTACAGAATGCGAAAACTGCCTCCTTTCTCTTTCCCTATCATATTCTTCCCTTGCGAATGCTCTCTGTTCCCTAGTTTGCTCAAGATTGATTTTTGCCAGCTTAAGTGCCAACGACGCTGATTCACCTTGAGACAACCCAGCTGCACTATACTGACCATTTTGCTCCGTAGGTGTATCATCTTCCTCCTGCGAGAACATAGGAGTTTTTGCCCTAGCTCCCGTAGAGGGAGGAGTCTGATATGCCATCTCTTCTTCTATAAGTTTGTCAGCAATCAGTGAACGCAGTTGCGCAGCTGTGAGAGTGCGTTTGTATGTAATGCCAATGGAACGAGCAATTTGCCAACAATGCTGTAGGGACAATTTAGGTAGGTTATGCAAAGTATATGCCGACACCAGACGTCTGACTCGTCTAGGTGGCATAAGTTATTCGCTATGCACAGTACGATTGCAGAATACCCCAACGTAACACGTTAATTTGCAGAACACGCTTAGCTATGCACAGTACGATTGCAGAATACGCATACAAGCAAAGCTGACTGCAAAATTCTCCACACCGAACAGGCTAGTAACAACTGACACGCAAAATTTGTAAAGCAATGCCAGACAGCTACACTGTTCTAGAAGATTGACCTTAGCGATGCGAGCACACCGAACACGCTAGTAGCGAGCTGTTGAACGATCACACAATAGCAAGGCTGATCATAACAAAGCAACTGACACGCAAAATTTGTAAAGCAATGCCAGACAGCAAGCTGCACAATGTTCCTGCTACGAGCTTCACCCTAAGCTCAACTGTTTCTCTAAGTCCAGCTCCAGATCTCGGACAGGCTACCCATATTACAACCCAGGATCCCAAATGGCCTGTTACCCCGGGTGTAATGGGAGCAAAATAAACACAGCAGAAAAAGTTTAGATTTATATTATCCTTCACCAATTTAGAACAGCAATATGTACACTATGTACAGTGATAAGTATAGTGCACTCCACGGTAAGCAAGGCAGAAATAGAAGCCACAAGATAGCAGACCGTGCTTCAACCAGCTCTAGAATGGGAATGACAAGGGCAGACAGGAGAGTGGTACCCACATAACCTCTGCGATTGCGAAAACCATCTTCTTATTGGCTAGAACCTGGTCACTAGTTGAACGACGGGGCCCCATCATCAACTCTTAGCAACCTGGTTCGCTGGTTGGGGGAGATAGCCTGTAAATGAGGGTGTGTACATGCGCCGAATAAAGGTTACGTACTCTTTGCATGCCACACCATGTTTCGGGACCCTCATGTGGCTCCAGGTTTTCCCAGTCAATCTCCCTGTGGTTGAAATCCCCCATAACCAGCAACTTTGCTCTGCTGGAGTGAGCTCTTCTTGCCACCTCAGCAAGTGTGCCCACCATTGCTCTGTTGCTCTCTTCATATTCCTCTCTTGGCCTCCTGCAGTTCTGTGGTGGATTATACATCACTGCAATGACCACCTTGTGTTCCCCAGACTGAAGTGTACCTACTATGTAGTCTCTTTCTCCCATCTCATCTATGCCTTTCCATTTTCTCGAATTTCCATCTGTGTTTTACTAGCAGAGCAACCCCACCTCCCCCTCTGCCCCTTCTATCTTTCCTCATGATCTGGTATCCTGGTGGGAAGATTGCATCTGTTATTGTCCCCGTGAGCTTTGTTTCTGTAACTGCTATGATGCCTGGGGACTTATATTGATTCTTTCTTGCCATTCCTCATGTTTATTCGTTAATCCATCTGCATTTGTGTACCAAACCTTCAACTTCTGTTCTAATACTGTAACTGTGGTGCGGGGGGTGGGAACAGAGGGATCGGTGTGTGATGGTTGGTTTGGATTGTTCAGTTGACTTGGGTGTGTCGTGGCTGGGGTCCTTCTGCAGGTGTTTGTGGGGGGTGTGCTTGTCCTTCCACTTGTTCCTGGGTTATTCTGCTCTTATTTTTCATTTCCTCCCATTTCTCCTTTCGTTTCTGAACTCTCTCTTTCATCATCTTCCTTTCCTCCTGTGTTCTGTCTCGATCGAGGTACACACTCATGAACTCCTGTTTGCCTCTCAGCCGTGCTTTCTCCTGCAGGATCATGGTTTGGGTTGATTCTGCCTTGAAAATTACTTTGAGAGGCCGATTCCTTTTCTTTGTGAACCACCCGATTCTCAGAAAATTTGCCACCTGGGTCATTTTCCCCTCGCCTATCACCTTCATGATACCTTCAATCGCTCTTTTCTCCTCCTGTGTGTGTGTGTGTGTATATGTGTGTGTGTGTGTGTGTGTGTGTGTGTGTGTGTGTGTGTGTGTGTGTGTGTGTGTGTATGTGTGTGTATGTGTGTGTATGTGTGTGTATGTGTATGTGTGTGTGTGTGTGTACTCACCTAGTTGAGGTTGCGGGGGTCGAGTCCGAGCTCCTGGCCCCGCCTCTTCACTGATCGCTACTAGGTCACTCTCCCTGAGCCGTGAGCTTTATCATACCTCTGCTTAAAGCTATGTATGGATCCTGCCTCCACTACATCGCTTCCCAAACTATTCCACTTACTGACTACTCTGTGGCTGAAGAAATACTTCCTAACATCCCTGTGATTCATCTGTGTCTTCAACTTCCAACTGTGTCCCCTTGTTACTGTGTCCAATCTCTGGAACATCCTGTCTTTGTCCACCTTGTCAATTCCTCTCAGTATTTTGTATGTCGTTATCATGTCCCCCCTATCTCTCCTGTCCTCCAGTGTCGTCAGGTTGATTTCCCTTAACCTCTCCTCGTAGGACATACCTCTTAGCTCTGGGACTAGTCTTGTTGCAAACCTTTGCGCTTTCTCTAGTTTCTTCACGTGCTTGGCTAGGTGTGGGTTCCAAACTGGTGCCGCATACTCCAATATGGGCCTAACGTACACGGTGTACAGGGTCCTGAATGATTCCTTATTAAGATGTCGGAATGCTGTTCTGAGGTTTGCTAGGCGCCCATATGCTGCAGCAGTTATTTGGTTGATGTGCGCTTCAGGAGATGTGCCTGGTGTTATACTTACCCCAAGATCTTTTTCCTTGAGCGAGGTTTGTAATCTCTGACCCCCTAGACTGTACTCCGTCTGCGGCCTTCTTTGCCCTTCCCCAATCTTCATGACTTTGCACTTGGTGGGATTGAACTCCAGGAGCCAATTGCTGGACCAGGTCTGCAGCCTGTCCAGATCCCTTTGTAGTTCTGCCTGGTCTTCGATCGAGTGAATTCTTCATCAACTCCACGTCATCTGCAAACAGAGACACCTCAGAGTCTATTCCTTCCGTCATGTCGTTCACAAATACCAGAAACAGCACTGGTCCTAGGACTGACCCCTGCGGGACCCCGCTGGTCACAGGTGCCCACTTTGACACCTCGCAACGTACCATGACTCGCTGCTGTCTTCCTGACAAGTATTCCCTGATCCATTGTAGTGCCTTCCCTGTTATCCCTGCTTGGTCCTCCAGTTTTTGCACCAATCTCTTGAGTGGAACTGTGTCAAACGCCTTCTTGCAGTCCAAGAAAATGCAATCCACCCACCCCTCTCTCTCTTGTCTTACTGCTGTCACCATGTCATAGAACTCCAGTAGGTTTGTGACACAGTATTTCCCGTCCCTGAAACCGTGTTGGCTGCTGTTGATGAGATCGTTCCTTTCTAGGTGTTCCACCACTCTTCTCCTGTGTGTGTGTATATGTGTGAGTGTGAGTGTGTGTGTGTATGTGTGTGTGTATGTGTGTGTGTATGTGTATGTATGTGTGTGTGTACTCACCTATTTGTACTCGCCTATTTGTGGTTGCAGGGGTCGAGTCACAGCTCCTGGCCCCGCCTCTTCACTGATTGCTACTAGGTCCTCTCTCTCCCTGCTCCATGAGATTTATCATACCTCACCTTAAAACTATGTATGGTTCCCGCCTCCACTACTTCACTTTCTAGGCTATTCCGCGGCTTGACTACTCTATGACTGAAGAAATACTTCCTAACATCCCTTTGATTCATCTGAGTCTTCAACTCCCAATTGTGAACTCTTGTGTCTGTGTCCCATCTCTGGAACATCCCGTCTTTGTCCACCTCGTCTATTCCGCGCAGTATTTTATGTCGTTATCATGTCCTCCCTGACCCTCCTTGCCTCCAGTGTCGTCAGGCCGATTTCCCTCAACCTTTCTTCGTAGGACAATCCCCGTAGCTCTGGGACTAGTCTTGTTGCAAACCTTTGCACTTTCTCTAATTTCTTGACGTGCTTGACTAGGTGTGGATTCCAAACTAGTGCTGCATACTCCAGTATGGGCCTGACGTAAATGGTATACAGAGTCTTGAACGAATCCTTACTGAGGTATCGGAACGCTATCCGTAGGTTTGCCAGGCGCCCGTATGCTGCAGCAGTTATCTGATTGATGTGCGCCTCGGGAGATATGCTCGGTGTTATACTCACCCCCAGATCTTTTTCCTTGAGTGAGGTTTGCAGACTTTGGCCGTCTAAACTATATTGTGTCTGCGGTCTTCTTTGCCCTTCCCCAATCTTCATGACTTTGCATTTGGCAGGGTTAAACTCAAGGAGCCAGTTGCTGGACCAGGCTTGTAGCCTGTCCAGGTCTCTCTGTAGTCCTGCCTGATCCTCATCCGATTTGATTCTTCTCATTAACTTCACATCGTCCGCAAACAAGGACACTTCTGAGTCTATCCCTTCCGTTATGTCATTCACATATACCAAGAGCAGCACAGGTCCTAGGACTGACCCCTGTGGAACCCCGCTTGTCACAGGCGCCCACTTTGACACCTCGTCAAGTACCATGACTCGTTGTTGCCTCCCTGTAAGGTATTCTCTGATCCATTGCAGTGCCTTTCCCGTTATGTGCGCCTGATCCTCTAGCTTTTGCAGTAACCTCTTGTGAGGAACTGTGTCGAAGGCCTTCTTGCAGTCCAAAAAAATGCAGTCGATCCACCCCTCTCTCTCTTGTCTTACTTCTGTCACCTTGTCATAAAACTCGAGTAGGTTTGTGACACAGGATTTTCCCTCCCTGAAACCATGCTGGTTGTCAATTATACACTTGTTTCTTTCCAGGTGCTCCACCACTCTCCTCCTGATGATCTTCTCCATGACCTTGCATACTATACACGTTAGTGATGTAGGTCTGTAGTTTAGTGCCTCGTGTCTGTCTCCCTTTTTAAAAATTGGGACTACATTTGCCATCTTCCATACCTCAGGGAGTTGCCCAGTTTCAAATGATGTGTTGAAGATCTTTGTTAACGGTACACACAATATCTCTGCTCCCTCTTTAAGGACCTACGGAGAGATGTTGTCTGGTCCCATCGCCTTTGAGGTGTCAAGTTCGCATAGCAGCTTCTTCACCTCCTCCTTGGTTATATGTACCTCATCCAGCACTTGCTGGTGCACCCCCTGCTCTGATTTCCTGGAGTCCTACTGGTTTCCACTGTAAATACTTCTTTAAATCTTGTGTTGAGCTCCTGACATACCTCCCGGTCGTTTCTTGTGAATTCCCCATCACCCTTCCTCAGTCTCATTACCTGGTCCTTGACTGTTGTTTTCCTCCTGATGTGGGTGTACAACAGCTTCGGGTCAGTCTTGACTTTCGATGGTATGTCATTTTCGTATTGCCGCTGAGCCTCCCTTCTTATCTGTGCATATTCGTTTCTGACTCTTCGGCTAATCTCTTTATTTTCCTGAGTTCTGTCTTCTGTACCTTTTCCATTCTCTAGTACACCTAGTTTTTGCCTCCCTACACCTTTGGGTGAACCAAGGACTCGTTCTGTTCTTCCCATTATTTCTGTTTCCCTTGGGAACAAACCTCTCCTCTGCCTCCTTGCATTTTGTTGCTACATAATCCGGTGGCCTGGTGGCTAAAGCTCCCGCTTCACACACGGAGGGCCCGGGTTCGATTCCCGGCGGGTGGAAACATTTCGACACGTTTCCTTACACCTGTTGTCCTGTTCACCTAGCAGCAAATAGGTACCTGGGTGTTAGTCGACTGGTGTGGGTCGCATCCTGGGGGACAAGATTAAGGACCCCAATGGAAATAAGTTAGACAGTCCTCGATGACGCACTGACTTTCTTGGGTTATCCTGGGTGGCTAATCCTCCGGGGTTAAAAATCCGAACGAAATCTTATCTTATCTTATCTTACTGGTTTTCCTGTCAGTTCCCTCTCCCACTGAATGTCTTGAAAGAAGTTCCTCAAGCCTGAGTAGTTCCCCCTTTTGTAGTTTGGTTTTTCCCAGTCTATTCCTGCTGCTCTCTCCACTTGGAGCTCAACTATGTAGTCGAAGCACAGAACCACATGATCACTAGCTCTCAGGGGCCTTTCATACATGATATCCTCGATGTCAGAACTACTCAAGGTGAATACAAGGTCCAGTCTTGCTGGTTCATCCTCTCCTCTCTCTCTCTAACATGTTGATGCATGAGGTTTTCCAGTACCACATCCATCATCTTGGCTCTCCATGTTTCGGGACCCCCATGGGGCTCCAGGTTTTCCCAGTCAATCTCCTTGTGATTGAAATCACCCATAACTAGTAACTTTGCTCCCCCCATGTGTGCTCTCCTGGCCACCTCGGCTAGTGTGTCTGTTGCTCTGTTGCTCTCATCGTATTCTTCTCTTGGCCTCCTGCAGTTCTGTGGTGGGTTGTACATTACTGCAATTATCACCTTATGTCCCTCAGACTGGATTAAGAGAGAGATTTCGTTCGGATTTTTAACCCCGGAGGGTTAGCCACCCAGGATAACCCAAGAAAGTCAGTGCGTCATCGAGGACTGTCTAACTTATTTCCATTGGGGTCCTTAATCTTGTCCCCCAGGATGCGACCCACACCAGTCGACTAACACCCAGGTACCTATTTGCTGCTAGGTGAACAGGACAACAGGTGTAAGGAAACGTGTCGAAATGTTTCCACCCGCCGGGAATCGAACCCGGGCCCTCCGTGTGTGAAGCGGGAGCTTTAGCCACCAGGCCAGGTGGCCTGGCCCTTTCGCCCGTGCCATCCATTCTTTCCATTTGTGTGTGTGTATATATGTGTATATGTGTGTGTGTGTGTATATGTGTGTGTGTGTGTGTGTGTGTGTGTGTGTGTGTGTGTGTGTGTGTGTGTGTGTGTGTGTGTGTGTGTGTGTGTGTGTGTGTGTGTAAGTAACCAGACGTTTTAGAGAATTCTTCACGTGTGTTTATGAGAAACTGTGTGATATACAATACTGACAGGTTGATAAATAAGTCATGTACAACAACTGGGGATGTTTATGGATGGAAAAGTTTCGTCTGGTGAGCAGTCTTCTTCAGTTGAATTCAGAGACCATAAAATTGGAGGCAGTGGGACGGAGGGACCGACTTTCTCCGCTCTATCCAGTATATTAAATGACCTCTGCGTTTGACTGAAGAAGCCTGCTAAGGAGGCGAAACGTTACGTCAGTGAAGATACCCATCATTTAGATGCTGCATAACACCGATCTAATGCAAACTATTACCAGCATCATGAGTAAGATAAAGGAACACTGCAGGAGGCCTACTGGCCTATACTAGGCAGGTCCTTCTCTAGACCAACCACTCACTTGAAGGGGGACACAACTGTTCTTGTTAACGTCGTCCTCCAGCAAACACAAACTTTTTTGAAGCAAATAAACAAAGTTTATAAACAAAGAGGAAACGAGAAATTCCTGGAGCAAACACAGCAAGAACAAACACAATAAGCCCAGGTAACAAGAGCACGCTGGCAAGGACACTAAGAACAGGCAAGTTCAGCAATCACGGCAAGAACAAGCTGATAAGAACAGGCAAAGTCAGCAATCACAAGGACAGCTGATTAAGCGTGCGCAGAGAAGCGAGGACAGGGGGGATTATTATAATCATGGGGGAAGGGCGCTAAACCCGTAGGATTATACAGCGCATGTGGGGGGGGGGAAGATGGAAGGTATTTAGGTTCCATTCAAGGAACTGGAGCACAGATCCAATTCCCTAGATCAAGAACCCCTCACTAGCGTCAAGTAACCTCCCTTGAGGAGAGGACAGGGAGGAATAGGAAGAACAGGGAGGAACGAGGACAGGGAGGGGGTGGGAATGGCAAGGAGATAGTGAGGGTAGTGGCTGGAAGGTAGTAGATGAAGGGGCATAGAAATATAGTCAGGGCTGTGGGAAGGATAAAGGTAGGGAAAAGGTAGGTAAAGGCAAGGGGGTTGGGAAGGTAGCAGCAGGAGACTAGCACCTAACGTCTTGCGGGAGCTGCGGCCTTGAAACTGGAGTCTTCCTGAGACACGCACCAACGAAGAGGCGGGGCCGGGAGCTATGAATCGACCACTGCAACCACAAGTAGGCGATTATACACACGCATGCTACGACTCGGCCCCTGTAACCACAGACAGGTAAGTGCACAGAAATGCACCAGGGAGGCTGGAACTAGTATCCACCGTGAACCAATCTGACGATGGTGAGAATACAAGGGGTCCCTAAGGTTGCTTAACACCTTATAACACAATGTTTGAAAAAACATTGTGAAAACACGAGATAAACATAGCAGGGAACTTCAGAGGAAACCCAGACAGGTACGAGTGAATTCTTGACGGTAATACAGTGGATAAAGACCTATAAAACATTTAGAGTTGAAGCAGATGGATAATATTGAGAGGAAGAGGAGAGAAACACACACAAGGAACAAGCAAAACAGAGAGAGAGAGAGAGAGAGAGAGAGAGAGAGAGAGAGAGAGAGAGAGAGAGAGAGAACATGGTTCAACAAGAGAGGCAAAAGCTAAAAGGTGAAAGTGCGCGAGGAAAAAAATTAAGTGAGCAGAGGAGCCAGAAACGAAAAAACCGCATAGGTGGGAAAAAAGAGACTTAACGACCATTTTAAAACGACAGCGTTGAAAATCGAATCTGAAACAAAGTTGGTAAACAGTCGCATTAGAAGACAATGATGGAGCAGGTAGTAAGAGTGAGCGAGGGAGATCCCACGAGACTTGACCAGGTACAGTCTGTGAAGACTTGACCAGGTACAGTCTGTGAAGATGATAAAAGTATTGTCCACAAGCACGACAAACTACATCAACTCTCCCCAGGATGTACCTCCTAGATCAACTCTCCCCAGGATGTACCTCCTAGATCAACTCTCCCCAGGATGTACCTCCTAGATCAACTCTCCCCAGGATGTACCTCCTAGATCAACTCTCCCCAGGATGTACCTCCTAGATCAACTCTCCCCAGGATGTACCTCCTAGATCAACTCTCCCCAGGATGTACCTCCTAGATCAACTCTCCCCAGGATGTACCTCCTAGATCAACTCTCCCCAGGATGTACCTCCTAGATCAACTCTCCCCAGGATGTACCTCCTAGATCAACTCTCCCCAGGATGTACCTCCTAGATCAACTCTCCCCAGGATGTACCTCCTAGATCAACTCTCCCCAGGATATACCTCCTAGATCAACTCTCCCCAGGATATACCTCCTAGATCAACTCTCCCCAGGATATACCTCCTAGATCAACTCTCCCCAGGATATACCTCCTAGATCAACTCTCCCCAGGATATACCTCCTAGATCAACTCTCCCCAGGATATACCTCCTAGATCAACTCTCCCCAGGATATACCTCCTAGATCAACTCTCCCCAGGATATACCTCCTAGATCAACTCTCCCCAGGATATACCTCCTAGATCAACTCTCCCCAGGATATACCTCCTAGATCAACTCTCCCCAGGATATACCTCCTAGATCAACTCTCCCCAGGATATACCTCCTAGATCAACTCTCCCCAGGATATACCTCCTAGATCAACTCTCCCCAGGATATACCTCCTAGATCAACTCTCCCCAGGATATACCTCCTAGATCAACTCTCCCCAGGATATACCTCCTAGATCAACTCTCCCCAGGATATACCTCCTAGATCAACTCTCCCCAGGATATACCTCCTAGGTCAACTCCCCAACATATACCTCCCAGATCAACTCTCCCCTGGATATACCTACTAGATCAAGTCTCCCCTGGACATACCCCCTAGATCAACTCTCCCCAGGATATACCCCCGTAGGCCAACTCTCCCCTGGATATACCTCCTAGGTAAACTCTCTTCTGGATATACCCCCTAGGTAAACTCTCCCCTGGATATACCCCCTAGGTAAACTCTCCCCTGGATATACCCCCTAGGTCAACTCTCCCCTGGATATACCCTCTAGGTCAACTCTCCCCTGGATATACCTCCATGGGTCAACTCCCCTGGATATACCCCCTATGTTAACTCTCCCCTCGATATACCCCCTAGGTCAACTCTCCCCTGGATATACCCCCTAGTCAACTCTCCCCTGGATATACCCTCCTAGGTCAACTCTCCCCTGGATATACCCCACTAGGTCAACTCTCCCCTGGATATACCCCCTTAGGTCAAGTCCCTGCTGGATATACACCCTAGGTCCTAATATGGTATATACGGAATACCAGAGCAGCCTGGCCCTTGGCCGGGCACCAGGAGTAGACTCTCGAAACTCATCAAAGGTATATCAAATCCCACATCAGATTCACGGGGCGGGCTAAACCCGTAGGGGATTTTCAGTGCTGATGGAAGGAGAGCCAATCAGAGAATAGTATTACCAGTATTATTACCCTTGAGTGCCATGACACTTATGACTTAACTCATGTGGCACTAATACGAGGGGTACCACCAGCAGGAGCCTGGGTGGTGGTGGTGGTAAGGAGGACTGGTGGTAGTAGTGGTGCTAGTGGTAAGGAGGAGGGCTGGTAGTGGTGCTAGTGAGGAGTAGGGCTGGTAGTGGTGCTAGTGAGGAGGAGGGCTGGTAGTGGTGCTAGTGAGGAGGAGGGCTGGTAGTGGTGCTAGTGAGGAGGAGGGCTGGTAGTGGTGCTAGTGAGGAGGAGGGCTGGTAGTGGTGCTAGTGAGGAGGAGGGCTGGTAGTGGTGCTAGTGAGGAGGAGGGCTGGTAGTGGTGCTAGTGAGGAGGAGGGCTGGTAGTGGTGCTAGTGAGGAGGGCTGGTAGTAGTGCTAGTGAGGAGGAGGGCTGGTAGTAGTGCTAGTGAGGAGGGCTGGTAGTAGTGCTAGTGAGGAGGGCTGGTAGTGGTGCTAGTGAGGAGGGCTGGTAGTGGTGCTAGTGAGGAGGAGGGCTGGTAGTGGTGCTAGTGAGGAGGAGGGCTGGTATTGGTGCTAGTGAGGAGGAGGGCTGGTATTGGTGCTAGTGAGGAGGAGGGCTGGTATTGGTGCTAGTGAGGAGGAGGGCTGGTATTGGTGCTAGTGAGGAGGAGGGCTGGTAGTAGTGGTAGTGAGGAGGAGGGCTGGTAGTAGTGGTAGTGAGGAGGAGGGCTGGTAGTAGTGGTAGTGAGGAGGAGGGCTGGTAGTAGTGGTAGTGAGGAGGAGGGCTGGTAGTAGTGGTAGTGAGGAGGAGGGCTGGTAGTAGTGGTAGTGAGGAGGAGGGCTGGTAGTAGTGGTAGTGAGGAGGAGGGCTGGTAGTAGTGGTAGTGAGGAGGAGGGCTGGTAGTAGTGGTAGTGAGGAGGAGGGCTGGTAGTAGTGGTAGTGAGGAGGAGGGCTGGTAGTAGTGGTAGTGAGGAGGAGGGCTGGTAGTAGTGGTAGTGAGGAGGAGGGCTGGTAGTAGTGGTAGTGAGGAGGAGGGCTGGTAGTAGTGGTAGTGAGGAGGAGGGCTGGTAGTAGTGGTAGTGAGGAGGAGGGCTGGTAGTAGTGGTAGTGAGGAGGAGGGCTGGTAGTAGTGGTAGTGAGGAGGAGGGCTGGTAGTAGTGGTAGTGAGGAGGAGGGCTGGTAGTAGTGGTAGTGAGGAGGGCTGGTAGTAGTGGTGGTGAGGAGGGCTGGTAGTGGTGGTGAGGAGGGCTGGTAGTGGTGGTGAGGAGGGCTGGTAGTAGTGGTGGTGAGGAGGGCTGGTAGTAGTGGTGGTGAGGAGGGCTGGTAGTAGTGGTGGTGAGGAGGGCTGGTAGTAGTGGTGGTGAGGAGGGCTGGTAGTAGTGGTGGTGAGGAGTGCTGGTAGTAGTGGTGGTGAGGAGGGCTGGTAGTAGTGGTGGTGAGGAGGGCTGGTAGTAGTGGTGGTGAGGAGGGCTGGTAGTAGTGGTGGTGAGGAGGGCTGGTAGTAGTGGTGGTGAGGAGGGCTGGTAGTAGTGGTGGTGAGGAGGGCTGGTAGTAGTGGTGGTGAGGAGGGCTGGTAGTAGTGGTGGTGAGGAGGGCTGGTAGTAGTGGTGGTGAGGAGGGCTGGTAGTAGTGGTGGTGAGGAGGGCTGGTAGTAGTGGTGGTGAGGAGGGCTGGTAGTAGTGGTGGTGAGGAGGGCTGGTAGTAGTGGTGGAAGCCATACAGAGCCGTCAGAGCAGTATTAAACATCAGTCCGTCCGCTGCCGTCGAGGTGGGAGGTACTATTGTTGCTGTGTTGTGAACCTCCCAGTGTGAGTCTGGCTCTCTTACTCTCCCAGGTGTTCCAACTCTTGGCCCCCAGGGGCGACTCTTGACCATCAGGGGCAACTCTTGACCGCCAGGTGTATTAAACATCAAGCTAAAAAGCGCCAGATAAAGCTTTAGCTGCACAAATACCTTATAATTTTGAAGCGAAAGAAATTTGCAACATCAGTGTGTTTACATTTGATATTTCGTGCTGGGAGTGAAATAACAGCCGGGATGACAGCTATGAGCTGCGACAGCTGTCTTCAGAGTGTCAGGGAGCTGCTGTCTTGCTAGTAGAAGCGTGTGCTATCTCATCTACAATCTAAACTACTTAGAAGGCCTCAGGACGCTACCACCATCATGACAGAGGCAGAAGAATTGACCAAACAAGTGGACCTCGTATACAAGGTAAACAACAGTCTGTTTGTTCAAGTCTCTCTAAAGCTAAAAAATATCAGATTGGAACTTCGAGGCACGAGGTGCAACATAAATGTTGGTACTCTTCAAGCGAGCTGCTCGTGGTTCTGGTGAGAGGCTCTTGATCTAAACAAGTGGAGCTGACCTTTGGAGTGTCAGTAACCCAGTATAACCCAGATGAGGATATATCAAACTGGCTTATCTTCACTGGGTTCTTAAATTCCCTCACCCAGGATGCGACCCACACCAGTCTACTAACACCCAGGTACCTACTTACTGCTAGGTGAACAGGGACAGTTATAAACTTTCCAATGCTTAGGTGGACCAGCCATAACATGGACCATGACAACACAGGAGGACCAACCATAACATCGGTATAAATTACCCACAAATCACCAGCCATCACTTAGTTTTCACAATGAGACGTAATCCATTAACGGATCTGTCCCATTAACGGATCTGTCCCATTAACGGGCTCTGTTCATGTGTGAAACAGGAATAAAGAACAAATAAAGTAGCAATAATAAAGAGAATTGGAAAAGTAACAAAAATTTGAATAATGGGTAATGAGGGTGTGTCTGAAGGAAAGTAGTGTTGACAGCCTGTGTTTATTTCTGTCAGATTTGACAGCGGTGTTTTAATAATTGCCATCCTTGAGTCCACAGTCAAAGGGTTTTGTCAAGAGATTTTTTTGTGTATATATGTATGTATGTATGTATATATATATGTATGAATGAGAGAGAGAGAGAGAGAGAGAGATTGCAGGGGGTAGTCTTGGCTCCTGGCTCCGCCTGCCCCTTGGATTGCCTCTTACAAGACGTCCCTATGGGTTTAACTTTCCTTTTCATGTACAGCAATAATAAATAAATAATAATAATGACAAGTTTATTAACGGTGATATTAACGCATTTTGTCAGTTAATAACCCCTAACCCTTAATAACCCCTCCCCACCCCTTCCTCGACTCCCATCCGATCCCCCTTCCTCGACTCCCATCCTATCCCCCTTCCTCGACTCCCATCCTATCCCCCTTCCCTCCCTTCCCACCCTCTCCTCCCTATCCCCCTTCCCTCCCTTCCCACCCTCTCCTCCCTATCCCCCTTCCCTCCCTTTCCACCCTCTCCCTCGAAATCAAAAGACATACGTCAGTAATTAGAAATTTCAAGGAAAGTGTTCAAAAGAATGAAGTTGTGTGTTTCCTTCCTTGGTAAACACACTCAAGGGGCCCCTCACACACGGGCACTAATACTCTTACAGGAGGGCCCACTTATACTCACAAGGGGCCACTTATACTCTCACAGAGGCGGCACTAAGACCCACAGTGGGGCCACTAACACTGCCGAGGGGGGCCCTCCCCTAACACACTAGAGGGTCCCTCATAAAGGAGGGCCATTAACTCTCGCACAGGGACCACTAACACCGGACCATGTGTATAGCCTCGCACAGGGACCACTAACACTGGACCATGTGTATAGCCTCGCACACACCACACAATGCTCCTCCTCGCATGAATTTTTAAGAGACTTAATAAACCGGGAATAATACAATTCAACAATATAATTTAATACAACAACAATACAGTTTAATACAATCCAACAATACAATTTCTCGATAAAACATTTTTGGCCCATAGATCCCTGTAACTAAGACATTTCTACTTTCCTAAAAAAAAATTTCAAGGGGAAACACTAAACTCTTAGGGTGTTATGCAGAGCCTGGAGGAAGGGGATGGTAAGCAAGTTTGATGCGAGGGAAAGGAGGATATATATATATATGCAAGGAATTCGCAAGAGTAGGCGAAATATACACAAACACTGATCTCTGGCTGAAGGAGACTCGAACCTACGAACCTTGGAACAAGGTACACAGTGCTTTGCCAACCTACCCACACTGGACAATACCTTGGCGTGTAGCTAGCGCTACACTGCGTACCTTGTTCCAAGGTTCGTAGGTTCAAGTCTCCTTCAGCCAGAGATCAGTGTTTGTGTATATTTCGCCTGCTCTTGCGAATTCCTTGCATTGTTAATATCTCTAGTAAGGCTGATGCATGCAGGGGATGAGATGAAAAGCTGTAAGCCTTCTCCCTGAAAGCTGGCTGCCTTGGATCAAACGTGTAGCACATGCTACACGCCAAGGTATTGTCCAGTGTGGGTAGATTGGTAAAGCACTGCGTACCTTGTTCCAAGGTTCGTAGGTTCGAGTCTCCTTCAGCCAGTGTTCAGTGTTTGCATAATATATATATATATATATATATATATATATATATATATATATATATATATATATATATATATATATATATATCAGATATACATATATTTCGAGGGTTTAGAGCAGTTTGAGTTTTTTTCTGGCTCTTCAATTTTAGTTATATACTACATATAGTATAATATATACCACATATACTATATGTGGTATATATTATACTATAATATATACCACATAGTATAATATATACCACATACGATGGCCATTTGAGAACTTTTGGCCATTTAAAAACTAAGTAATTTATAAGACAGTTTATAACAGAGGTGTTGGTGTAGCAGTGTGTGTGTGTGTGTGTGTGTGTGTGTGTGTGTGTGTGTGTGTGTGTGTGTGTGTGTGTGTGTGTGTGTGCTCACCTAGTTGTGGTTGCAAGGGTTGATTCACAGCGTCTGGCCCCGCCTCTTCGCAGGTCGCTAGTTGGTCCACTGAGTTTTATCCTACCTCTTCCTAAAGCTATGCATGGATCCTGCCTCCACTACATCACTCTCCAGATGGGGAGGTGTCAGCGTGGGGAGGTGCCAGTGGGGAGGGGAGGTATTCAATATGAAGGAGGGAGGCACCGCTGCCTACGTTCCTCCAGCCTACTGATGCCTGAATCGAATTTAATCCATGACTACTTGAGGAGATTAGATCGTGTGTGTGTGTGTGTGTGTGTGTGTGTGTGTGTGTGTGTGTGTGTGTGTGTGTGTGTGTGTGTGTGTGTGTGTGTATTTTCCGTAGCCAAGCCTGTCGGAAACGGCACTACGCGATCTTGTCCCCTTCACCAACACTACTCCAACACTGCCTCACTCCAACACTGCTCCAACTCTATTCACCAGTCACTTACCTCAGTATTAACAATTATGTAAAAAGATGGATTTACCCTCCGGCCTTACCTACTCTGGGAGGGTGGAGAGAGGCGGGTGGAGAATCTAAATCCGTACGGGTCATGTACAGCCTGGAAAACAGAAGGGGAATCAGGTTTGATGCGAGGAAGGGAATGGTTCCTCCAGTTCCTTGCAGCCGTTTACCTTCTAACAGTGGAAGGTCTGCCGTTGTGGAGTGGCAACGGCAGTAGCCTAGTGGTGGGTAGACAACAGTACTCTACATCACCCTTTTCCCCTACTCCTCCCATATTCTCTCCTCCCCTACCCTTTCCATTACCTCTTCCTCCCCTACCCTTTCCATCCCCTCCCATCAACTCCCCTCTGAACACTCAATACAAAGCGTGATTGTGGAATGACTGCTGCGAGGTTCCTGCTGTTCTTGTTCCACTGTGAAACAGGAAGCTTGTTAAACGTTTTGCACTCTGGTAGCAGAATGTTAGATGCTAGCCTAATTTTCAACTAACCTAAGCCAATGCTAGCTTATTTTACCACAAGCCGAAGTTAGTGTGGGAACATTGGGGCGCGTTTCCTTAATTCACCTGGTGTCCCTGTTCACCTAGCAGTGAGTAGGTACCTAGGTGTTACTAGACTGGTGTGGGTCGCATCCTGGGGACAAAATTAACCTAATCTGCCCTAAATGCTCTGCATAAGAGCTTTACATATGTATATCATTGGTGTCAGCTATGGTCTGTACAAGTTGTATCATGTACTTGTAGAAATAAAGGTTACATAACTAAGTCAAGCCGAAACTAAGCCAGCCAACCCAGCCAACCCGGCCAACCCGGCTTGCCTGAATTTGAAATGGGAAATTTGGATAATTATTAACAAGAGAGGTAGAATTCTTACCAGCTGGTTCAGTGTGTGTGTGTGTGTGTGTGTGTGTGATTTATTGTCTGGCGTTACTGTCAGTGACGGGTATGTGGTGTACGCGTAATGTATACATGTGTACCCGTGTGTGCGCACATTACGGAGTGTACATGGAGGTACACACGGTGTCTGGCTGTGACGTCACCGTCACACAGCTACATAGTTAATGATGCAGTTTTAAAAGAGGTTTTATCTCAGCGAGGCCAGAGTGCTAGCGAGGCCAGGCGGTCGTCCTCGGCGCTAGCGAGGCCAGGCGGTCGTCCTCGGCGCTAGCGAGGCCAGGCGGTCGTCCTCGTACTTAGTTAAAATAACCAGCATCAAAAGACTCCCCTAAAGTTCCCCGAGGTCCCTACAGTCACCTCGGCAGGGTAGGGGTATATCTTTGATATACCTTTAACGAGTTCTGAGAGTTTTCCTACTCCCGGAGCCCGGCCCTGGGCCAGGCTCGTCTGGTGCTAGCCTGGTCAACCAGACTGTTGCTGGTGGCCCATATATCCATCAAAGCCTGGCTGATCTGGCATCTAGTATAATCTTTATTTCAAGTACATGATACAACTTATACAGACCATAGTTGACATCAATGACATACTGTATAGAAAGCCCCTTGTAATGCAGACCATTTCGGGCAAATTAGGTCAGTTTTGTCCCCAGGATGCGACCCACACCAGCCGATTAACACCCAGGTACCTATTTCACTGCTTGGTGAACAAGGACAACAGGAGTCTTAAGAAAACGCGTCCTAATGCTTCCTCCCGTACTGGGGATCGAACAACGGTCCTCAGTGTGTGACCAGAGTTCGCTACCAACCCAGCTACGGGACACCAATTTCCTCTTGAAGACTTGTACACTTGTCCCAGCAATGTTCATCTGACAGTGAACTTTCACTGGCTAGTACCAGTGGTGTTAGTTACTACTCAAAGTCTGTGGGTTGTAAATCGTGACTAACGACCATCGAGAAGTACTAATTTGCTTGCTCTGGAGGCACGCCACCTTAATTACATTCCAAGTGATTAAGCTCTGTAATAAAGTTTAATATTAGAAGTTTTTTTATATTTATCACACCCGTGAAATATTTCTACGGGAAAATTATAATGAAGTTAGATTTAGGCGGTGTAGGTCGTATAGCGAAGCAGTGCGCAGCGACTTCCAGTCTGCCGAGTTACAGACTTGTCTGTGCACCAGGGGTAAGACTCCTTCCTCTTCACCTCGTCTTTTTCCCCTTCCTCTTCACCTCGTCTTTTTCCCCCTCCCTCTTCACCTCGTCTTTTCTCCCTCCCTCTTCACCTCGTCTTTTCTCCCTCCCTCTTCACCTCGTCTTTTCCCCCTTCCTCTTCACCTCGTCTTTTCCCCCTTCCTCTTCACCTCGTCTTTTCCCCCTTCCTCTTCACCTCGTCTTTTCCCCCTTCCTCTTCACCTCGTCTTTTCTCCCTCCCTCTTCACCTCGTCTTTTTCCCCCTCCCTCTTCACCTCGTCTTTTTCCCCCTCCCTCTTCACCTCGTCTTTCCCCCTCGTCTCTCCCTACGTCCGACGACAGCAGAGGAAACACTAGTTAAGTGTAATTACGCCCTTACTAACCTCTTGTCCGGATGTGCTCATCTATGTGTGTGTAGTCACCTAGCTGTGGTTCCAGGGGTCGATTCATAGCTCCGGGCCCCGCCTCTTCACTGGTCGCCAGGTGTCTAACAAGTGCCTTTGATAACTGATCAGTCCTCACATTACAATGCCTTTCATGTATGTGCTCGTCGATTTGTGTTTGTGGGGGTTGAGTCACGGTTTCTGACCCCCCACAGCTTCAATTTCCCCATCATCAGGGCACCCAATGGAAGCCGAGGCCATTTAATCCGAGGAACTGGAGGTACCCTTCCATTCTCTGGATCACCCATTGATTGCCACCCATTCCCCACGAGCTGTAATAACCCTCACGGGTTTAACGTACATGTCATACTGTGGGAAGTGAAGAGACAGGAACCAAGAATTGTAGCTCAACATACAAGAATAATTACAGTTAATTACACGGGGAATTTTGATAAATGATCTAATTAAGGATTATTCTTTAATAACCGGAGAGAGAATAATTCTCAAGTCAACGTTTCGGTCCGACATAGAAACCACGAAGGTATAAGTTATAATACACACGAAAGGGGGGCCCCGCCCCCTCTTGTATATATACTGGCTCCTTGTGTGTGACTAGTTAATGGTGCGAGTCGGACCAAAACGTTGTCCTGTTCCTAAGTGCGAGTTATTTAAATATTGTGGTTCATTAATGTGGTTGTAGATGTAGTGTGTGTGTGTGTGTGTGTGTGTGTGTGTGTGTGTGTGTGTGTGTGTGTGTGTGTGTGTGTGTGTGGGGTCTGTACTGGCGTGTGTGTCAAACCCAGGGTTATATAAGATGAGAATCGTTACTAGAATGAATTTCTAACGATACAGATGTTCCTATCTCTGTATTTACACAGAGAGAGAGAGAGAGAGAGAGAGAGAGAGAGAGAGATTTAGGTATTAAGAAAGTTACTAAGGCATACGAGACTTTGGTTAATGCACTAGCTATCCTCTTGAAAATTTAGAGGAGACAGTGGTAAGAGGTAGTGGCTGTAAGAGGCAGTGGTGGTGGCAGTGGTGGCAATGATGAGGCAATGGTGGCAGTGGCGAGATATCGTGTAATAAAGTTGGTAGAATTACCGACAATATGTAAAGTAAAAGGACACAAGTGCAACTAATGTGACATTTATTGTGGCAACGTTTCGCTCTCCAGGAGCTTTATCAAGCTCCTGGAGAGCGAAACGTTGCCACAATAAATGTCACATTAGTTGCACTTGAGATATCGTGTCCTTGGAATGGAGAAACAGAAAAAGGGAAAGAAGGGAATGGTCGCTCGGAAAGAAATGGCAAGGTGTAGGAAGTGACGACAGTGTTTAGAGGAATGTAGGTAGTAGTAGTGGTGGTGGTAGTGACATTTACCGAGAACTTGGCGTAGGTCACTCAGTCATAAAACTATATACACACACAAACAAGAATAAAAACAACAAATAGATACTGTCACACCAAGCTAAAATAACCAGCATTAGTTAAAACTCCATTAAACTAGTAATGTTAAAAAGACTCTTCTGAGAGTTCTCCGAGGTCCCAACAGGCACCTCAGTAGATATATAGAATCATGACGAAGGTGGAAAGGCCTAAGCTGTGGGCAAACTTAAAATATGTTCCACAGTCAGTGGTACGTCACTATTATAGTCATAACTATGCGCTAAACCCACAAGGATAGTTACGTCACAAGCCACACAGGGGATGGGGGGCAGCAGCACCTGCTACCAGGTGGATATCTACCTATCTGGAGGGTATTCCGCGGCCCAGTCCTTGACCAGGCCTCCCGGTGAATCAGGGCCTGATCATCCAGGCTGTTATTGCTGGCTGCACGTAGTCGAACGTACAAATATGGGAGAGATGGGCGTGTCTGAGATTCAGTCGACAGGGATTTGTCTTAAAGTGAAGATTCCTGTTGAAAGAGGAGTAGGAGGGCCGAGCACCCACGTTTTGCCGGACCCTGTATAGCACGGGTGGGTAAGCGCCCCCGCTACCCGCTCCCAGACCAGACCTACTCCCATGGTTCACTCGCCACCCGGCGAATTAAAAAAAGGGTTAATCGCCTCAACAAATCCGTTGAGAAATCGACAGGGCGAGTCTAAGTTGATCGCAGGCGCATGACTGGTTGGTGGAGAGTGGTTGTAGAATGGTGTAGAGGGATGCGAGTGGTTGTAGTGATCGTGGAAGCTTGTAAGTGATTGTAGAGGCTTCGCAAGTGATAGAGGCTTTCTAGTGATCGTAGGGGGCTTTGCAAGTGATCGCAGAGGCTTTGCAAGTGATCGTAAAAGAAAATGATACGATCATCTGAAGACAGTTGCTGTGGCCTAAGATGCAAAAATCACACATGGACCATAAAAGGTCAGGCAGGCTGGTCATGGCTGATTTTTTTTTTAGTATCTGACCTCCTGGCTTGTATCTGTCTTACAAAGCCACCCTGCTGACCGGTTCTTGAGGGACCCAACGCCCTTTAAACCGGTGCCAGTGTGGGCAGTTGCTTGGACTGGTCCTTCCTAGTTGTGAGGGATACCTCATGGATACCTATGAGGGAGACCTTTGAAGGATGCCTCAAGGGATAATTTTGATACATGCGAGGGATATATCTGAGGGATACCTACGATGAATATATCTGTTGGATATCTCTGCGAGGGATACCTCATGGTGTGGGCAGGTGCTTAGACTAGTTAAAGACGGAGGATAGTACCTTCACTATTTCCTAGCCCTCAGTGACCCCCACACGGGTTTAGCGCTTCGTATATCAGTCGACTGACCAGCGAATTTAGAATAAGATTTACTTTCGCGGGGGGAGCGCTAAATCTATAGGAGTCGCGCAGTGCCTCCTGCCCCGCATGATGCGGTCGTTGCAGTGACTGCGGAAGTTGAGTGGTGACAGTGGCACAGAGTGGCACAAGTGAACTGATACTGTGGTCAGTGACTGGGGCAGCGAGTGACTGGTTAGCTAAAGAACCGTTACTGGAATGTATACTAACCCGCTTTAGCGAACCTGTGTGTGTGTGTGTGTGTGTGTGTGTGTGTGTGTGTGTAGACATATCTAACACAATGTATACAAACCACTTTCCGACTCTTAGTACAAAGGCGAATGCATACGACATTATGTATATGAGAGAGAGAATAGACAGAAAGAAGAGAATGGGTGTTAAGAAGTGATATGAGAGCACGTACGTAGAACTGAAAAAAAAACACCTAAGGAAGCTTTTGTTGATAAATGAAAGTGAAGAAGAGTGTATAACTGTAGTAACAGAGTTATTAACACTGTATAACTCTGGTACACCAGTCAACACAGTCATTAAGACTGTGTAATGTAGCGATTACGTAGACTATACACGAATATATACCTTTGTCAGCGGTCAGTATACTGCATAACCTTTATGGAAGGGTGATATACGTCACACATACATATCTATTTACTACAAGTACATATATAATATCTACAGACCATAGCTGACATCAATGACATACTAGTATATATATAAAGCCGCTTGTTATGACGAGAATTTCCCGCAAATTAGGTCAGTTTTGTCCCAGGATGTGACCCGCACCAGTCCACTGACACCCAGGTACCCATTTTACTGATGGGTGAACACAGACAACAGGTGTAAAGAAACACGCCCAATGTTTCTACAGTCTCTGGGAATCGAACCCGAACCCTCATCGTGTGAAGCGGAAGCTTTAGCCACCACGCCACGGGGCACCGTTTATATCTATCCTGATATAATTCACATATATATTCAAGTTTCAACTCCACCAGTAAAGTCTGACCTTACTAAGGTAATATATTACATTCATGGGGAAGGGCGGGGTGGAGGGGAGGGGGGGTGCACAGCGTCTGGAGGCAATGGAAGCTATCCAGGTTTGATTCAAGGAACTGGAGCACAAGTCCAGTTCCTCAGAGCCCCACGCCAGCACCTAGCAACCTTCCTTGAGACGTAAAGGGATACCAAGTTTATGAGTTTAGGAAGACCTCTCTTAAGGGGATACCGTAACTCAACAAGCTTCTATAAGCAAGGGAAAGAGGACTCCAGCCTCTGTGCTTACCTGGTGGGTATACTGTATGGGTATACTGTATACCTGTGTGGGTATACTGCTTCATACCCACGCTACAAGGGTGTATACACCACGACCTGTGTATCTTCCAGTGTAAGCAGCCTCAGAGTTTACTTTTAACTCTCTTTCAGAGACTGAAG
>NC_091295.1:48766093-48808593 GCF_038502225.1 Cherax quadricarinatus
CAGATTATCTCAGCAAGATCACTGCTCTAGAACATAAACTAGACACTCTGGAACAACAAAGCAACACCCACACCCAGTCCCTAGACACTATCAACACTCTAAAAGACCAAGTCACTCTCCTTACTACCAACATTATAGAGGAAAGATCAAGAGTGGACCAACAACTTGCCAATGTCATCACCAACTTCCAAGACCATAATGACCAACAGCAGCTATTTGACGCTGTTGTAGTTAACAGCAAACATCTCCCACCCACAGTCACCCAAGAAACCTGCATGGAGACCACCCTACAACTTATCAAGGACCACCTTCACCTTAACATACATAGTGATGACCTAAAGGATTGCAAACTGATGGGCTACCAAGCGGGTAAAAAAGACAGCGCTGTTAAAATTCCAAACTAGCCTACAAAGAAACAACCTACTAATAACATCTATTTCTATGAAAAGTGATGTTTACGTCAATGAGTGCCTTACCAAAACAAGATAAAACCTCCTTTATCGACTAAGAAAATTATGCTATGCCCAAAAAATCCACCAGTGCTTTGTGAGGGACAGAAAACTCGCAGTTAGGAAACAGCCCACTGGGAAGAGATACTTCATCTCTACAGAACATGACCTTAAAACATTCCTAAGTGAGGCTGGACTAACAGAATCAGAGTAAAGTGCAGATAATACCCACAGTCCACCATTAGTGTTATATTGTCATAAATTTGTGCCCCCCTAAAATTCTAATACCCCAACTACTTTTAATTATCATTGTTGTATTCAATGACCATTCTACCTCATAGTCGTAATTGTGTTTAATATCTACAGAATCTATCTCCTTTTTTACATCTTACCACATCACTGTTCTGTCTTATTTTATTTTAAACTAACCATAACTTGTCCTCAATAATTCTACCTCACTTTAAGAAATACTCTATTGCCCAATTTTATTCTATAATCCTTATTATTGCCCAATTTTACTTTAAACTATATTGACCAAACTTATTGTAAACTTTTTTATTGCCCATTTTTATTCTATACTTTTTTAAACTAGTATTTTCAACTACAACTTTCATATTATCCTGTCTACCATCTTACTAGCATATTATAACCAAGTCATTGCCATTTTTATTTTTATTATTATTCTTTTGCTACCTTAACTTGTATATTTTATCTTGTCAATTTAAATCTAGTTATACTCTAGTTCTTGTAAACAACTTGTATAAAACCTTAGTGCAATTACAACTGAGAGTCTTGTGCCTTTTTTATATCATTAGATTAAACTCAGTTGTATTATAGCTCATTCTAGCTCAATACATAGCCAATACCAAATTCATTATATTAGACCTTAGTGCAATTACAAGTGAGAGTCTGGTGCTATTTTTAATTTGTATTTTTATATTATTAGTTTATACCTAGTTGTACTTTAGCTTATTCAAGCACAACACATAGACAACATCAACTTCATTATGTGTATTAGTGACTATACTCTATATGACCAAAATACTCTAGCTATATACTTGTCCAAACTTCCCACCACTACAGATATCAGTACAAGAACTCAACACACAACTCAGGATATAAATAACCATAATTTAAACCTAGAAGATGATTGATCACATTGACCCTGATCTAAACCTCCATAATCTGACACCCAATCAAAACCTATTGGAAAGTAACTGCCTTTATTACACAGCATCACAAGCCAGCACTATCCTAAACAATGCTAAAAGTCTAGCAGTACTTAACTACAACATCAGGTCCTTAAGCAAACACTATGATGACCTCCTGGCACTCCTTGAAGCACTAAAGACACCCTTCTCCTGAATTATTCTTACTGAGACCTGGCTTAAGCAGGACACAATAGATATCTACCCTCTACCAGGATACACAGCAATTCACAACTGCAGACCATACCAAGTTGGGGGTGGTATTGCAATCTATTACTCTAACCAATTATCTTGTATTAGCACCACTTGCTTTAGTGATGAATATGGGGAATACATTTTTGCTAATTTTACTGTAAAAAACCTTAAGACACCTATAACAATTGGTGCCATTTACCTGATACCCCACACAAACATCCCAAATTTCAGTGAGAAATTAAAGGCACTAATAACAAACAGACAAATGAATAAGCACCACCTTCTCTTAGCTGGAGACTTCAACATCAACCTTGGCCTACTAGATGATCAGCCTGTAACTGATTTCATCAACAATATGAACAACACACTTCTCATACCAACAATAACTAAACCAACCAGTCTCACTGAGACAAGTGCAACCATAATAGACCACATATGGACCAATATACTAGCCCCCCTTAAATCAGGGATAATCACAGATAGCACTACAGACCACTACCCTACCTTCCTCTTGACAAATGTAAGTAAACCACCACTTCAATACAACAAAGTCTCATTTAGACTCCATGACAAGGCCTCAATAGGGAAGTTCACAGCTGACCTAGAGACTGTTGACAGGCCTACAGAATTCTCCAAGGCCAATGGTATTGATGACTAGACAGACATTTTTCTTAACAAATTACTTAGACTATACAATAAACATTGTCCTATAAAAACGAAACAGATCACAAACAAACGGCTTGGTTGCCCATGGCTAACCAGCACCATTCTGAAATCCATTGATAAGAAACACCAATATGAAAAGCAATATAGACAGGGCTTAATACACAAAGATATTCTTAAACACTATTCATCAGTTCTCTCCAAAGTAATAAAGAAAGCCAAACAACTATACTACTCCAGTAGATTCACAGACACAAGAGGAGATATAAAAAAGACCTGGAAAACACTCTCTCAGATTCTAGGGACCCACAAACTGGAAAAAACCAAGAATATTGTCCTAACTAAACCTAATGAAACACCACTGCATCCCACTGACACAGCTAACAAGATAAACGACTTCTTCTCAACCAAAGGATCTAATCTTGCCAATAAAATCCCATGTACCAATGCCCATGCCAGGGACTACCTAGATGGGAATTTCCCAAATTCCTTCTATCTTGCACCTACTGAGCCCACGGAAGTCACCGAGATTATAAAGTCACTTAAAAGTAACTCAGGGAATCTGTCTCATGTCCCACCATTATTGTACAAGCGAGCGGCCCATGTCCTTTCACTTGCTATTTCATTACTTTTTAACAAGTCACTAGAAACTAGCACCTTCCCAAAACTACTCAAGACGGCAAGGGTTACACCAATACATAAAGGTGGTGACCCTACAGATTTAAACAACTATAGGCCAATATCAAACTTACCATTGCTATCCAAAATCTTTGAGAAACTCGTGCACAGGAGACTTTATTCATTTATAACGGCACAAAACATACTCTGGATTCAGGAAAAATAAAAGCATTAACGATGCAATTATAAAAATGCTAGATCTGCTTTACACAGCATTGGAAAATAAGGAATATCCACTAGGAATTTTTATTGACCTAAGAAAAGCTTTTGACACGGTAGACCACGGCATACTACTCCACAAACTTGACCATTACGGTATAAGAGGCCATGCGCTTGCATATTTCAAATCTTACCTTACTAATAGGTATCAGTATGTCACCATTAAAGACACAGCATCAGGAACACAGCCACTTGATAATACAATTTTTTAGCCTTTCTTATTAGGCTGGTTAGGACTGACGAGTAACGTTTTGTTTGATCTCTGGTTATGCGACCCATTCTGTAATGTTTTTCGTATAGGTGCTTTGTATTTATGGATCTGAGGATACTGGGTGTTAGCCAGGGACTGTTCAGTCTCTTTGCAGTGATCTGTTTAGTTTTTTGGGGCAGTGCTTGTTATAGAGGTATTGGGTCTTTTTTAGAAAATTATTAATACATTCATCAATATCTGTATAGATTTCTAGTTCAGTGTGCCAGTCAATGTTTGTCACTGCTGTTTTGAAGTTATTGATAGCTGCCTCATTGTGAAGTCTGAAAGTGACTTTAGTAGTGTCTAGGGGTAATTTGCCAAGGTTTGTTATGAGGAAGGTAGAGTAATGGGCTGTAGTATTATCTGTTATAAAGCTTGTGTCAACTTATACCTACATTAACATGGGTTATAAAGTTTGTGTCAACTTATACCTACATTAACATGGGTTATAAAGTTTGTGTCAACTTATACCTACATTAACATGGGTTATAAAGTTTGTGTCAACTTATACCTACATTAACACGGGTTATAAAGTTTGTGTCAACTTATACCTACATTAACACAGGTTACAAAGTTTGTGTCAACTTATACCTACATTAACACAGGTTACAAAGTTTGTGTCAACTTATACCTACATTAACACAGGTTACAAAGTTTGTCAACTTATACCTACATTAACACGGGTTATAAAGTTTGTGGCCTGGTGGCTAAAGCTCCCGCTTCACACATGGAGGGCCCGGGTTCGATTCCCGGCGGGTGGAAACATTTCCTTACACCTGTTGTCCTGTTCACCAAGCAGCAAATAGGTACCTGGGTGTTAGTCGACTGGTGTGGGTCGTATCCTGGGGGACAAGATTAAGGACCCCAATGGAAATAAGTTAGACAGTCGTCGATGACGCACTGACTTTCTTGGGTTATCCTGGGTGGCTAACCCTCCGGGGTTAAAAATCCGAACGAAATCTTATCTTATCTTATCTTAACACGGGTTATAAAGTTTGTTTACATAATAATTTACCATCACAGTTTCAATACAACTTCTTCACAAAACTACAAAAGCAGTTCAATTCGCCTCTATAAATCTCATTTCAACTCACAATAAATACTAATACTAGTAAAATAAACACACACATAAAAAATTAACTTTATATAACTGCTAAAAATAAATTCTAGTGACAACATATTGGAACCAACAATAATTAAACATCAATAACATAGGTTAAAAATCCTAACGAAATCTTATCTCTTATTGAGTACCTACTGAGTACCTACTGAGCACCTACTGAGTACATACAGTTTAGGCGAAACGTTTCGGAATAAAGTTGCCTATGTGTCTTACCTACCAACAGTTTGTTAGGTAAGACATGTATGCAAGTTAGGTATCTTTATTTCGAAACGTTTCGCCTACACAGTAGGCTTCTTCAGTCGAGTACAGAAAAGTTGATAGAAGCAGAACATAAGAACATAAGAACGAAGGAACACTGCAGAAGGCCTACTGGCCCATGCGAGGCAGGTCCAAGTCTCCTACCGGCTAAGCCAATGCACCCAACCTAGTCAGGTCAGGTCACATTGACTTAAGGGAGGAACACGGCAACCGACCTGTTAGCACAAGCTATCAGGTCTAACTCACACCCACCCACATCTACTCATGTATTTATCCAACCTATTTTTAAAGCTACACAACGTTCTGGCCTCTATAACGGTACTTGGGAGTTTGTTCCACTCATCCACAACTCTATTACCAAACCAGTACTTTCCTATATCCTTCCTGAATCTGAATTTTTCCAACTTAAAACCATTGCTGCGAGTCCTGTCTAGGCTAGATATTTTCAGCACACTATTTACATCCCCTTTATTTATTCCTGTCTTCCATTTATACACCTCAATCATATCCCCCCTAATTCTACGTCTTTCTAGAGAGTGCAGTTTCAGGGCCCTTAGTCTATCCTCATAGCAGACACTGAAAGGCTCCAGGCGGACATCAACCAAATCTTTCAGTGGGCTGCAGAAAACAATATGAAGTTCAACGATGAGAAATTTCAATTACTCAGATATGGTAAACATGAGGAAATTAAATCTTCATCAGAGTACAAAACAAATTCTGGCCACAAAATAGAGCGAAACACCAACGTCAAAGACCTAGGAGTGATTATGTCGGAGGATCTCACCTTCAAGGACCATAACATTGTATCAATCGCATCTGCTAGAAAAATGACAGGATGGATAATGAGAACCTTCAAAACTAGGGAGGCCAAGCCCATGATGACACTCTTCAGGTCACTTGTTCTATCTAGGCTGGAATATTGCTGCACTCTAACAGCACCTTTCAAGGCAGGTGAAATTGCCGACCTAGAAAATGTACAGAGAACTTTCACGGCGCGCATAACGGAGATAAAACACCTCAATTACTGGGAGCGCTTGAGGTTTCTAAACCTGTATTCCCTGGAACGCAGGAGGGAGAGATACATGATTATATACACCTGGAAAATCCTAGAGGGACTAGTACCAAACTTGCACACGAAAATCACTCACTACGAAAGCAAAAGACTTGGCAGACGATGCACCATCCCCCCAATGAAAAGCAGGGGTGTCACTAGCACGTTAAGAGACCATACAATAAGTGTCAGGGGCCCGAGACTGTTCAACTGCCTCCCAGCACACATAAGGGGGATTACCAACAGACCCCTGGCAGTCTTCAAGCTGGCACTGGACAAGCAACTAAAGTCAGTTCCTGATCAGCCGGGCTGTGGCTCGTACGTTGGTTTGCGTGCAGCCAGCAGCAACAGCCTGGTTGATCAGGCGCTGATCCACCAGGAGGCCTGGTCACAGACCGGGCCGCGGGGGCGTTGACCCCCGAAACTCTCTCCAGGTAAACTCCAGGTAATAGGGAAGGTTTCTGATACATGGGATCAACTTTGTCATCCTCCTTTGTACATTTTCCAGAGAATTTATATCCATTCTGTAATACGGTGACCAAAACTGTGCAGCATAATCTAAATGAGGCCTAACCAAGGATGTATAGAGTTGAAGAACAACCTGAGGACTCCTATTATTTATGCTTCTTGATATGAAGCCAAGGATTCTATTAGCTTTATTGCGAACACTTATGCACTGTTGTCTTGGTTTCAGATTACTGCTAACCAGAACTCCTAAATCTTTTTCGCAATCCGTAATATTAAGATCTACATTATTTAGTTTATGTGTGGCATGGTTATTGTCCTGTCCAACATTTAGAACTTTGCATTTGTCTATATTAAACTGCATCTGCCACTTCTCCGACCACTGCATCAGTCTATTCAAATCTTCCTGGAGTGCTCGAATGTCCTCGTCCTGAAGACGTTTCGAAATAAAGATACCTAACTGTTGCATATGTGTCTTACCTAACGACCTGTCGGTATTCTATACCATTTTAATGTTCACTCTACCAACAGTTTACAATGTTGAAGATCCAGTTCCCCTCAAGGAAGGTTCCTTGATGTTGGTGAGGGGCTCTTGATTTAGGGAATTGGATCTGTGCTCCAGTTCCCCGAATTAAGCCTGAATGCCTTCCACATCCCCCCCCCCAGGCGCTGTATAATCTTCCGGGTTTAGCGTTTCCCCCTTGATTATAATAATAATAATAATGAAGATCCAGTTATGATGATTCTCGGCCATCAATCATGTTTTAAGTTTTTTCTTAAAAGTTATTATATTAGTAGACTGTTTTTCACTATCTATGAAGATATTCTTATGATTTTTCACACATTATACAGAAATTATGGTTTTACAAGTATTAGGGCGGAACTTGTAATAGTCGTTTGCATAAAAAAATACCTTGAGTGGGGTTCGAACCCACAGTCACTCATAAAAAAATACCTTTAGTGGGATTCGAACCCACAGTCAGTCATAAAAGATACTGCAGGGTTGTCATACCAAAACTCACTATTTTTATTTGTTTTCTATAGTTTTTTTTTCAGGAAACTCCATGGAACTAATAATAATAGACTCCTGATTACATTCTTAACTTAAAAATAAAAAAAAATAATTGAAATCTGACTGTTATTGAATTTATTCTAATTATAATCTCGTCCCCTTCAGTTCTTGGAAGACTCAAAACAAACACACACACATACACACCACATCACTCTTGATAATCAACTTTATGCTCTTTTTATCTGATAATTCAGATCTTTATCATTTTTCGTGGTGGGTCTGAGGGCGTCTCAATGTCTAGTTGACGTTTAACAGACGTATCAGTCTTCCTTATATCTGCCAGATGACTTTTAATATCGGGTATCAGTACACTTTCTTGTAAATCGTCGGTGGAAGTATCTATATCATTGTCGAATTCAGTCAGCATTGAGTTGACCATATTGATTGCTTTAACATCTGAGGCTTTAACATCTGTGAAACATCGCATTGTGACCCTGAACCAGCGGCAGATGTAGGAGGCCTTCTTGAGACCGGAACTGACGACTATGTCCATGAAGGCCAGTGCATGGTACGTGCACGTACCGCTTCTCTGTTGAATGCCTTTAATTCTTATCATCTTTCTGTAACAGGGATTTTTCTTGTAGTATTTCTTCACCATACGGGGAGCGGTAAGTCGACTACCAGCATTATAGTAGATTAATATTCCATTATGAGAGACGTACAGAGAGATGCAGTGACGTTCTTTTAACATGTACACAATACGTCCGTGACCTTTGGGTATTGGAGGCCCTCGAAGTAGCTGGTCGCTGCGACAGACTTCACATACTCGACCGAATGGGCGAGGAGTCTTCTCAACAATTTCTATGATATCATCTACACTCATACCTTTGGTAGCCTCCATGAGAGGATGATACACCTCATGGAATTCTACATACTGACTCTTCTCTTCACTTACCATCTTGCTGGTGAACCTGGGAGGGATACACTAACTACTAGGTACTAGTGGGGTTCGAACCCACAACGCTTGAGTCTTACCACTCTCAGAACGATGTGCTAACAACTAGGCTAGGGGGATACAAGTTTTAACAAACAAAAAAATCTATTTATACACCACAAGAATGTTAGGTACATTATAGGAATAGTGATAAAGCTGTGTTATATAGTTATAGTGAATTATTTAGTGATAGTCGTGTTATATAGTGAAGATAGTGCTGTTATGTAGTGATAGGGATGGCGGGTGGTGGGTATCATTTGTGTTATAATAATGAAAGGGCCCCAATTATGAGGTAAGTTGGAATTATGGCTAAGTGACTACTAGTTTGTGAGTGTAGCAATGTGAATGTTTTTGTTTTGGCACAGTACATAGTTTCAGTATTGGAGTATCACAGCATTCATTATTGTAAGATTGACATTGATATTTCTGTTTATGGTCAAATGGGTGAGTGAGTGTAAGTGTGAACCACCAGGTGGTATTAGTGTGGTATTTGTGTAGTTAATTGACGGGGTGTATCAGGGAGATAAGATGTTTTCTAACAGTAGTTTTGAAGGTGATGAATGTGTCTGCAGTTTTAGAATTTTCAGGTAGGGTGTTCCAGATTTTAGGGCCTTTGACATACAATGGAAGTTACTCTGTCCGACTTTTTTGGGTTATCCTACGTTTTTATACATATGCTACTATGTATTAGATAAGATTTCCTTCAGATTTTTAACCCCGGAGGGTTAGCCACTCAGGATAACCCAAGAAAGTCAGTGGGTCATCGAGGACTGTCTGTCTTATTTCCATTGTGGTCCTCAATCTTGTCCCCCAGGATGCCACCCACACCAGTCCACTAACACCCAGGATGCCACCCACACCAGTCCACTAACACCCAGGATGACACCCACACCAGTCCACTAACACCCAGGCTGCCACTAACACCCAGGATGCCACCCACACAGTCCACTAACACCCAGGATGCTACCCACACCAGTCCACTAACACCCAGGATGCCACCCACACCAGTCCACTAACACCCAGGATGCCACCCACACCAGTCCACTAACACCCAGGATGCCACCCACACCAGTCCACTAACACCCAGGATGCCACCCATACCAGTCCACTAACACCCAGGATGCCACCCACACCAGTCCACTAACACCCAGGTACCTACTTGCTGCTAGATGAACACAACAACAGGTGTAAGGAAACATGTCAAAATTTTTCTACCCCGCGGGAATCGAACCCGATACCGGGAATCGAACTTATACCCACATTAACACAGGTTATAAAGTTTGTGTCAACTTATACCTACATTAACAGGTTATAAAGTTTGTGTCAACTTATACCTACATCAACACAGGTTGTAAAGTTTGTGTCAACTTATACCTACAGGTTATAAAGTGTGTGTCAACTTATACCTACATTAACACGGGTTATAAAGTTAACCCGCGGTCAGAGAGTCTCACAACTCCAGACCGTCGTGTTAGCCACTAGACCAGCTAGCTTAAACCCGCGGTCAGAGAGTCTCACAACTCCAGACCGTCGTGTTAGCCACTAGACCAGCTAGCTTAAACCCGCGGTCAGAGAGTCTCACAACTCCAGACCGTCGTGTTAGCCACTAGACCAGCTAGCTTAAACCCGCGGTCAGAGAGTCTCACAACTCCAGACCGTCGTGTTAGCCACTAGACCAGCTAGCTTAAACCCGCGGTCAGAGAGTCTCACAACTCCAGACCGTCGTGTTAGCCACTAGACCAGCTAGCTTAAACCCGCGGTCAGAGAGTCTCACAACTCCAGACCGTCGTGTTAGCCACTAGACCAGCTAGCTTAAACCCGCGGTCAGAGAGTCTCACAACTCCAGACCGTCGTGTTAGCCACTAGACCAGCTAGCTTAAACCCGCGGTCAGAGAGTCTCACAACTCCAGACCGTCGTGTTAGCCACTAGACCAGCTAGCTTAAACCCGCGGTCAGAGAGTCTCACAACTCCAGACCGTCGTGTTAGCCACTAGACCAGCTAGCTTAAACCCGCGGTCAGAGAGACTCACAACTCCAGACCGTCGTGTTAGCCACTAGACCAGCTAGCTTAAACCCGCGGTCAGAGAGTCTCACAACTCCAGACCGTCGTGTTAGCCACTAGACCAGCTAGCTTACTGTTTTTCACTATCTATCAAGATATTCTTATGATTTTTCACACATTATACAGAAATTATGGTTTTACAAGTATTAGGGCGGAACTTGTAATAGTCGTTTGCATAAAAAAAATACCTTGAGTGGGGTTCGAACCAAGTCATAAAAAAATACCTGGAGAGGGGTTCGAACCCACACATTAAAAAATACCTTGAGTGGGGTTCGAACCCCACTCAAGGTATTTTTTTATGAGTGACTGTGGGTTCGAACCCCACTAAAGGTATTTTTTATGATTGACTGTGGGTTCGAACCCCACTCAAGGTATTTTTTTTATGAGTGACTGTGGGTTCGAACCCACAGTCACTCATAAAAAAATACCTTGAGTGGGGTTCGAACCCACAGTCACTCATAAAAGATACTGCAGTGTTGTCATACCAAAACTCACTATTTTTATTTGTTTTCTATAGTTTTTTTTCAGGAAACTCCATGGAAATAATAATAATAGACTCCTGATTACATTCTTAACTTAAAAATAAAAAAAAATAATTGAAATCTGACTGTTATTGAATTTATTCTAATTATAATCTCGTCCCCTTCAGTTCTTGGAAGACTCAAAACAAACACACACACATACACACCACATCACTCTTGATAATCAACTTTATGCTCTTTTTATCTGATAATTCAGATCTTTATCATTTTTCGTGGTGGGTCTGAGGGCGTCTCAATGTCTAGTTGACGTTTAACAGACGTATCAGTCTTCCTTATATCTGCCAGATGACTTTTAATATCGGGTATCAGTACACTTTCTTGTAAATCGTCGGTGGAAGTATCTATATCATTGTCGAATTCAGTCAGCATTGAGTTGACCATATTGATTGCTTTAACATCTGAGGCTTTAACATCTGTGAAACATCGCATTGTGACCCTGAACCAGCGGCAGATGTAGGAGGCCTTCTTGAGACCGGAACTGACGACTATGTCCATGAAGGCCAGTGCATGGTACGTGCACGTACCGCTTCTCTGTTGAATGCCTTTAATTCTTATCATCTTTCTGTAACAGGGATTTTTCTTGTAGTATTTCTTCACCATACGGGGAGCGGTAAGACGACTACCAGCATTATAGTAGATTAATATTCCATTATGAGAGACGTACAGAGAGATGCAGTGACGTTCTTTTAACATGTACACAATACGTCCGTGACCTTTGGGTATTGGAGGCCCTCGAAGTAGCTGGTCGCTGCGACAGACTTCACATACTCGACCGAATGGGCGAGGAGTCTTCTCAACAATTTCTATGATATCATCTACACTCATACCTTTGGTAGCCTCCATGAGAGGATGATACACCTCATGGAATTCTACATACTGACTCTTCTCTTCACTTACCATCTTGCTGGTGAACCTGGGAGGGATACACTAACTACTAGGTACTAGTGGGGTTCGAACCCACAACGCTTGAGTCTTACCACTCTCAGAGCGATGTGCTAACAACTAGGCTAGGGGGATACAAGTTTTAACAAACAAAAAAATCTATTTATACACCACAAGAATGTTAGGTACCTTATAGGAATAGTGATAAAGCTGTGTTATATAGTGATAGTGAATCATTTAGTGATAGTGAATCATTTAGTGATAGTGAATCATTTAGTGATAGTGAATCATTTAGTGATAGTGAATCATTTAGTGATAGTCGTGTTATATAGTGAAGATAGTGCTGTCTTATATAGTGAAGATAGTGCTGTGTTATGTAGTGAAGCTATTGCTGTGTTATGTAGTGAAGATAGTGCTGTGTTATATAGTGAAGATAGTGCTGTGTTATGTAGTGAAGATAGTGCTGTGTTATGTAGTGAACATAGTGCTGTGTTCAAAAGTGATATTAGTGCTGTGTTATATAGTGAAGATAGTGCTGTGTTATGTAGTGAAGATAGTGCTGTGTTATATAGTGAAGATAGTGCTGTGTTATATAGTGAAGATATTGCTGTGTTATATAGTGAAGATAGTGCTGTGTTATGTAGTGAAGATAGTGCTGTGTTTTATAGTGAAGATAGTGCTGTGTTATGTAGTAAAGCTAGTGCTGTGTTATGTAGTGAAGATAGTGCTGTTATATAGTGAAGATAGTGCTGTTATGTAGTGAAGATAGTGCTGTGTTATATAGTGAAGATAGTGCTGTGTTATATAGTGAAGATAGTGCTGTGTTATGTAGTGAAGATAGTGCTGTGTTAGTGAAGATAGTGCTGTGTTATATAGTGAAGATAGTGCTGTGTTATGTAGTGAAGATAGTGCTGTGTTATATAGTGAAGATAGTGCTGTGTTATATGAAGATAGTGCTGTGTTATATAGTGAAGATAGTGCTGTGTTATGTAGTGAAGATAGTGCTGTGTTATATAGTGAAGATAATGCTGTGTTATGTAGTGAAGATAGTGCTGTGTTATGTAGTGAAGCTGGTGCTGTGTTATATAGTGAAGATAGTGATGTGTTATGTAGTGAAGATAGTGCTGTTATGTAGTGAAGATAGTGCTGTGTTATATAGTGAAGATAGTGCTGTGTTATGTAGTGAAGATAGTGTTGTGTTATATAGTGAAGATAGTGCTGTGTTATGTAGTGAAGATAGTGCTGTGTTATATAGTGAAGATAGTGCTGTGTTATGTAGTGAACATAGTGCTGTGTTATGCAGTGAAGATAGTGCTGTGTTATATAGTGAAGATAGTGCTGTGCTATATAGTGAAGATAGTGCTGTGTTATGTAGTGAAGATAGTGCTGTGTTATGTAGTGAAGATATTGCTGTGTTATATAGTGAAGATAGTGCTGTGTTATATAGTGAAGATAGTGCTGTGTTATGTAGTGAAGATAGTGCTGTGTTATATAGTGAAGATAATGCTGTGTTATGTAGTGAAGATAGTGCTGTGTTATGTAGTGAAGATAGTGCTGTGTTATATAGTGAAGATAGTGCTGTTATGTTGTGAAGATAGTGCTGTGTTATGTAGTGAAGATAGTGCTGTGTTATATAGTGAAGATAGTGCTGTGTTATGTAGTGAAGATAGTGCTGTGTTATATAGTGAAGATAGAGCTGTGTTATGTAGTGAAGATAGTGCTGTGTTATATAGTGAAGATAGTGCTGTGCTATATAGTGAAGATAGTGCTGTGTTACATAGTGAACATACTGCTGTGTTCAAAAGTGATATTAGTGCTGTGTTATATAGTGAAGATAGAGCTGTGTTATGTAGTGAAGATAGTGCTGTGTTATATAGTGAAGATAGTGCTGTGTTATGTAGTGAAGATAGTGCTGTGTTATGTAGTGAAGATAGTGCTGTGTTATCTAGTGAAGATAGTGCTGTGTTATATAGTGAAGATAGTGCTGTGTTATGTAGTGAAGCTAGTGCTGTGTTATGTAGTGAAGATAGTGCTGTGTTATAGTGAAGATAGTGCTGTGTTATATAGTGAAGATAGTGCTGTGTTATGTAGTGAAGATAGTGCTGTTATGTAGTGAACATAGTGCTGTGTTATATAGTGAAGATAGTGCTGTGTTATGTAGTGAAGATAGTACTGTGTTATGTAGTGAAGATAGTGCTGTGTTATATAGTGAAGATAGTGCTGTGTTATGTAGTGAAGATAGTGCTGTGTTATATAGTGAAGATAGTGCTGTGTTATATAGTGAAGATAGTGCTGTGTTATATAGTGAAGATAGTGCTGTGTTACGTAGTGAAGATAGTGCTGTGTTTTATAATGAAGATAGTGCTGTGTTATGTAGTCAAGATAGTGCTGTGTTATGTAGTGAAGATAGTGCTGTGTTATATAGTGAAGATAGTGCTGTTATGTAGTGAAGATAATGCTGTGTTATATAGTGAAGATAGTGCTGTGTTATATAGTGAAGATAGTGCTGTGTTATGTAGTGAAGATAGTGCTGTGTTATGTAGTGAAGATAGTGCTGTGTTATGTAGTGAACATAGTGCTGTGTTCAAAAGTGATATTAGTGCTGTGTTATATAGCGAAGATAGTGCTGTGTTATGTAGTGAAGATAGTGCTGTGTTATATAGTGAAGATAGTGCTGTGTTATGTAGTGAAGATAGTACTGTGTTATGTAGTGAAGATAGTGCTGTGTTATATAGTGAAGATAGTGCTGTGTTATGTAGTGAAGATAGTGCTGTGTTATATAGTGAAGATAGTGCTGTGTTATATAGTGAAGATAGTGCTGTGTTATGTAGTGAAGATAGTGCTGTGTTTTATAGTGAAGATAGTGCTGTGTTATGTAGTCAAGATAGTGCTGTGTTATGTAGTGAAGATAGTGCTGTGTTATATAGTGAAGATAGTGCTGTTATGTAGTGAAGATAGTGCTGTGTTATATAGTGAAGATAGTGCTGTGTTATGTAGTGAAGATAGTGCTGTGTTAGTGAAGATAGTGCTGTGTTATATAGTGAAGATAGTGCTGTGTTATGTAGTGAAGATAGTGCTGTGTTATATAGTGAAGATAGTCCTGTGTTATATGAAGATAGTGCTGTGTTATGTAGTCAAGATAGTGCTGTGTTATGTAGTGAAGATAGTGCTGTGTTATATAGTGAAGATAGTGCTGTTATGTAGTGAAGATAGTGCTGTGTTATATAGTGAAGATAGTGCTGTGTTATATAGTGAAGATAGTGCTGTGTTATGTAGTGAAGATAGTGCTGTGTTAGTGAAGATAGTGCTGTGTTATATAGTGAAGATAGTGCTGTGTTATGTAGTGAAGATAGTGCTGTTATATAGTGAAGATAGTCCTGTGTTATATGAAGATAGTGCTGTGTTATATAGTGAAGATAGTGCTGTGTTATGTAGTGAAGATAGTGCTGTGTTATATAGTGAAGATAATGCTGTGTTATGTAGTGAAGATAGTGCTGTGTTATGTAGTGAAGCTGGTGCTGTGTTATATAGTGAAGATAGTGATGTGTTATGTAGTGAAGATAGTGCTGTGTTATGTAGTGAAGATAGTGCTGTGTTATATAGTGAAGATAGTGCTGTGTTATGTAGTGAAGATAGTGTTGTGTTATATAGTGAAGATAGTGCTGTGTTATGTAGTGAAGATAGTGCTGTGTTATATAGTGTAGTGCTGTGTTATGTAGTGAAGCTAGTGCTGTGTTATGTAGTGAAAATAGTGCTGTGTTATATAGTGAAGATAGTGCTGTGCTATATAGTGAAGATAGTGCTGTGTTATGTAGTGAAGATAGAGCTGTGTTATGTAGTGAAGATAGTGCTGTGTTATATAGTGAAGATAGTGCTGTGTTATATAGTGAAGATAGTGCTGTTATATAGTGAAGATAGTGCTGTGTTATGTAGTGAAGATAGTGCTCTTATATAGTGAAGATAATGCTGTGTTATGTAATGAAGATAGTGCTGTGTTATGTAGTGAAGATAGTGCTGTGTTATATAGTGAAGATAGTGCTGTTATGTTGTGAAGAAAGTGCTGTGTTATGTAGTGAAGATAGTGCTGTGTTATATAGTGAAGATAGTGCTGTATTATGTAGTGAAGATAGTGCTGTGTTATATAGTGAAGATAGTGCTGTGTTATGTAATGAAGATAGTGCTGTGTTATATAGTGAAGATAGTGCTGTGTTATGTAGTGAAGCTAGTGGTGTGTTATGTAGTGAAGATAGTGCTGTGTTATATAGTGAAGATAGTGCTGTACTATATAGTGAAGATAGTGCTGTGTTATGTAGTAAAGATAGTGCTGTGTTATGTAGTGAAGATAGTGCTGTGTTATATAGTGAAGATAGTGCTGTTATATAGTGAAGATAGTGCTGTTATATAGTGAAGATAGTGCTGTGTTATGTAGTGAAGATAGTGCTGTGTTATATAGTGAAGATAATGCTGTGTTATGTAGTGAAGATAGTGCTGTGTTATGTAGTGAAGATAGTGCTGTGTTATATAGTGAAGATAGTGCTGTTATGTTGTGAAGATAGTGCTGTGTTATGTAGTGAAGATAGTGCTGTGTTATATAGTGAAGATAGTGCTGTATTATGTAGTGAAGATAGTGCTGTGTTATATAGTGAAGATAGTGCTGTGTTATATAGTGAAGATAGAGCTGTGTTATGTAATGAAGATAGTGCTGTGTTATATAGTGAAGATAGTGCTGTGTTATGTAGTGAAGCTAGTGCTGTGTTATGTAGTGAAGATAGTGCTGTGTTATATAGTGAAGATAGTGCTGTGCTATATAGTGAAGATAGTGCTGTGTTATGTAGTGAAGATAGTGCTGTGTTATGTAGTGAAGACAGTGCTGTGTTATATAGTGAAGATAGTGCTGTGTTATGTAGTGAACATAGTGCTGTGTTCAATAGTGATATTAGTGCTGTGTTACATAGTGAAGATAGTGCTGTGTTATTTAGTAAAGATAGTGTTGTGTTATGTAGTGAAGATAGTGCTGTTATATAGAGAAGATAGTGCTGTGGGGGAGGTGGGAGGTCGGGGAGGTGGGGGTGGGGGGAGGTCGGGGAGGTGGAGGGTTGGGGTGCGAGGGTGGGGGTGCGAGGGTGGTGGGGGGGGGTGGGGGAGGGTGGGAGGTAGGGGGAGGAGGGAGGGAGGTGGTGGTGGGGGACGTGGGGGGAGGTGGTGGTGGGGGAGGTGGGGGTGAAGGAGGTAGGGGTTGGGGGAGGTGGGGGTTGGTGGGAGGTGGGGGTTGGGGGAGGTGGGGTGGGGAGGTGGGGGTTGGGGAGGGAGGGGAGGGGTAGGGGTGAGTAGAGAGGTGGGGGCAGTTGGGGTTGGGAGGTGGGGGTTGGGAAGGTGAGGGTGGGGGTAGGTGGGAGGTGGGGGGGTTTACCTGGAGTTTACCTGGAGAGTTCAGGGTGCTTGCGGCGGTGACCAGGCCTCCTTGAGTCAAGTGTCCCAGGATTAGGCCCACCAGTCGACAACTAACACCCAGGTACCATTTTACTGATAGAACATGGTGCTTTCCAAGTGGAAAAGCACGTCCAATGTTTCTCTGGCTGAGAATCAGACAGGCCCTCACCGTGGCTTGAGCGATGCCTGGAGTGGGGAGGTGAGGGAGTGTAGGGAGGTGGAGCTGGAGGTGGGGGTGGTGGGGTTGGGGAGGAGAGGTGGGGTGGGAGGTGGAGGTGGGGAGGTGAGGTTGGGGAAGGTGGGGGTGGGGTGAGGGGTTTGGGAAGGTGGGGTGGGGAGGTAGGGGTGGGGAGAGGTGAAGGGAGGTGGGGGTGAGGAGGTGGGAAGGGGGTGAAGGTTGGGGAGGGTGGGGGGAAGCAGGGAGAGGTGGTGGGGGGTGGGGGTGCGATGGTGGGGGTGGGGGAAGTGAAGAGGGGGAGGTGGGGGAGGTGAAGAGGGGGAGGTGGGGGAGGTGAAGAGGGGGAGGTGGGGGAGGTGAAGAGGGGGGAGGTGGGGGAGGTGGGGTGGGGGAAGTGGGGGTGGGGGAAGGTGGGGGGTGGGGGAGGTAGGGGGAGGGGTAGGTGGGGGTGGGGGAGGTGAGGGAGGTAGTGGTGGGGGAGGTGGGGGGTTGGGAGGGGAGGTGGGGATGGGTGAGGTGGGGATGGGTGAGGTGGGGAGGGGGGAGGTGGGGGTTGGGGGAGGTGGGGCGATGTGGGGGTTGGGGAGGTGGGGGTGGGGAGAGGTGGGGGTTGGGGGTAGGAAGAGTGGGGGTGAGGGGAGGTTGGGGTGGTGGGGGTGGGGGAGGTGGGGTTGAAAGAGGTGGGGGAGGTGGGGGTTATGGGGAGGTGGGGATGGGGGAAGTGAGGGGGGTGTGGGGGAGGTGAGGGTGGGGGGAGGTGGGGTGGGGGCAGGAAAGGGGAGGTGGGGAGAGGTGGGTGGGGGAGGTGGAAGAGGTGGGGGTGGGGGGAGGTGGGGGGTTGGGGTATGTGGGGGTGGGGGAGGGGGGAGGTGGGGGTGGGGGAGGTGGAAGTGGGGGTGGGGGGAGGTGCACGGAGGTGGGGGTGTGGGGAGGTGGGGGGTTGGGGGAGATGGAGTGTGTGGGGAGGTGGGGGATGAGGGGGGATGGGGTGGGGGAGGTGGGGGTGGGAGGGAGGTGGGAGTGGGGGGAGGTGGGGGTGAGGTGGGAGGTGGGGGTGGGGGTCTGGGGTGGGGGGAGAGGGGAGGGGGTGGGGGAGGGGGGTGGTTGTGGGGGGAGTTGGAGGTGGGAAGGGGGAGGTGGGAGGTCGGGGAAGGTGGGAGGTAGGGGAGAGGTGGGGGTGGAGGAGGTGGGAGTGGGGGGAGGCGGGAGAGATGGGGGTTAGGTGGGAGTTGGGGAGGTGGTGGGTGGGGGAGGTGGGGGAGGGGGTGTGGAGGTGGGGGGAGGGGGTGTGGAGGTGGGGGTGGGGATGTGGGGGGTGGGGGTTGGGGGAGGCGGATTTTGGGGGTGGGGGTTGGGGAGGCGGATTTTGGGGGTGGGGGGTGGTGGGGGATTTTGGGGGTGGGGGGAGGTGGGGGTGGGGTGAGGGAAGGTGGGGGAGGTGGGGGTGGGGGATGGTCGGGGGAGGTGGGGGTGGGGGATGGTCGGGGGAGGTGGGGGTGGGGGAAGGTGGGGGGTGGGGGCAGGTGGGGGGAAGTGTGGGAGGTGGGGGTTTGGGGAAGGACACCAGTGATCCAACACTATGTAACAGACACCAGTAAACCAACATTCTGTGACAGACACCAGTGATCCAACACTCTGTGACAGACAGTGAACCAACACTATGTAACAGACACCAGTGAACCAACACTCTGTGACAGACACCAGTGAACCAACACTCTGTGACAGACACCAGTGAACCAACACTCTGTGACAGACACCAGTGAACCAACACTCTGTGACAGACACCAGTGAACCAACACTCTGTGACAGACACCAGTGAACCAACACTATGTAACAGACACCAGTGAACCAACACTCTGTGACAAAAACCAAAGAACCAACACTCTGTGTGAACCAACACTCTGTGACAGACACCAGTGATCCAACACTCTGTGACAGACACCAGTGAACCAACACTCTGTGACAGACACCAGTGATCCAACACTCTGTGACAGACACCAGTGAACCAACACTCTGTGACAGACACCAGTGAACCAACACTCTGTGACAGACACCAGTGAACCAACAGTATGTAACAGACACCAGTGAACCAACACTCTGTGACAGACACCAGTGAACCAACACTCTGTGACAGACACCAGTGAACCAACACTATGTAACAGACACCAGTGTGACAGACACCAGTGAACCAACAACAGACACCAGTGTGACAGACACCAGTGAACCAACACTCTGTGACAGACACCAGTGAACCAACACCAGTGAACCAACACTCTGTGACAGACACCAGTGAACCAACAGTCTGTGACAGACAACAGTGAACCAACACTCTGTGACAGACACCAGTGACCAACACTATGTAACAGACACCAGTGATCCAACACTATGTAACAGACACCAGTGTGACAGACACCAGTGAACCAACACTCTGTGACACCAGTGAACCAACACTCTGTGACAGACACCAGTGAACCAACACTCTGTGACAGACACCAGTGATCCAACACTGTGTAACAGACACCAGTGAACCAACACTCTGTGACAGACACCAGTGAACCAACACTCTGTGACAGACACCAGTGAACCAACACTATGTAACAGACACCAGTGAACCAACACTCTGTGACAGACACCAGTGAACCAACACTCTGTGACAGACACCAGTGAACCAACACTCTGTGACAGACACCAGTGATCCAACACTCTGTGACAGACACCAGTGATCCAACACTGTAACAGACACCAGTGAATCAACACTCTGTGACAGACACCAGTGATCCAACACTCTGTGACAGACACCAGTGATCCAACACTGTAACAGACACCAGTGATCCAACACTATGTAACAGACACCAGTGAACCAACAGTATATAACAGACATCAGTGAACCAACAGTATGTAACAGACACCAGTGAACCAACAGTATGTAACAGACACCAGTGATTCAACATTCTGTGACAGACACCAGTGATCCAACACTATGTGACACAGAACAGTGACACCAACACTATGTAACAGACACCACTATGTAACAGACACCAATCCAACACTATGTAACAGACACCAGTGAACCAACAGTATATAACAGACATCAGTGAACCAACAGTATGTAACAGACACCAGTGAACCAACAATATGTAACAGACACCAGTGATCCAACATTCTGTGACAGACACCAGTGATCCAACACTATGTAACAGACACCAGTGAATCAACACTATGTAACAGACACCAGTGAACCAACAGTATGTAACAGACACCAGTGATCCAACACTCTGTGACAGACAGAAGTGATCCAACACTATGTAACAGACACCAGTGAACCAACATTCTGTGACAGACACCAGTGATCCAACACTATGTAACAGACACCAGTGATCCAACAATATGTAACAGACACCAGTGATCCACACAGTGAACCAACACTATGTCTGTGACAGACACCAGTGATCCAACACTATGTAACAGACACCAGTGATCCAACACTATGTAACAGACACCAGTGAACCAACATGTAACAGACACCAGTCTGTGACAGACACCAGTGATCCAACACTATGTAACAGACACCAGTGAACCAACACTATGTAACAGACACCAGTGAACCAACACTATGTAACAGACACCAGTGAACCAACACTATGTAACAGACACCAGTGAACCAACACTATGTAACAGACACCAGTGAACCAACATTCTGTGACAGACACCAGTGATCCAACACTATGTAACAGACACCAGTGAACCAACATTCTGTGACAGACACCAGTGATCCAACACTATGTAACAGACACCAGTGAACCAACATTCTGTGACAGACACCAGTGATCCAACACTATGTAACAGACACCAGTGAACCAACATTCTGTGACAGACACCAGTGATCCAACACTATGTAACAGACACCAGTGATCCAACACTATGTAACAGACACCAGTGAACCAACACTATGTAACAGACACCAGTGATCCAACACTATGTAACAGACACCAGTGATCCAACACTATGTAACAGACACCAGTGAACCAACACTATGTAACAGACACCAGTGAACCAACACTATGTAACAGACACCAGTGAACCAACACTATGTAACAGACACAGTGACAACCATGTAACAGACACCAGTGAACCAACACTATGTAACAGACACCAGTGAACAACAGTATGTAACAGACACCAGTGAACCAACACTATGTAACAGACACCAGTGATGTAACAGACACCAGTGAACCAACCAACACACTATGTAACAGACACCAGTGAACCAACACTATGTAACAGACACCAGTGATCCAACACTATGTAACAGACACCAGTGAACCAACAGTATGTAACAGACACCAGTGAACCAACACGTTTATGCTTGAGTGAACACTAACCTGCGCTCTCATTCACACATTTTATGATTATTTCATTGTGTTTAGTGCTTGTGGGACTGTGAAATAAGCTGCCATGGGCCCAAAGAAACTTGCTAGTGGTATCCCTGTGGTAAAGAAAGTGAGAAACACCATAGATGTGAAGAAGGAAATAATTCAGAAGTATGAGAGTGAAATGATGTCCAAATGTTTGTGCAGAAGTACCACCCTAAGCAAGCTGAAACAAGCCATCTTTGCAACAAGTTCAGTGACAGAACCATGTCCCATTTTAGGGAAATGTTAAAGAGGCACCAGAAACAGAGAACTGTGGATAGTTATTTTGTGAGACAGGGGTCCAGTGACTCTCAAGCTGGTCCTAGTGGCATTAAAAGACAGAGAAGGGAAGTAACCCCAGAGAGGGCTTTACAGGAAGTCCTCATGGAGGAGGATTCTCCTTCCAAACACTAATCCCAACTCCCTCTCTCCTCCTCCCTATCTTCCAGATGCCATCACCAATCTTTAATAAAGGTAAGTAAAAATGTTATTTTATATGTATTACTATACATAATTAAAAACTATAGCATTTGTTGTATGTAAAACTGTAATTAATCTCTATAAAATGTATTTTTTGTGTGAATATTTTTGGGTTTCTGGAACGGATTAATTGTATTTCCATTATTTCTTATGGGAAATATTGCTTCGAATTTCAGACTTTTCGAATTTAGAACTAGCTCCTGGAACGGATTAGTTCAAAATTTGAGGTTCCACTGTACATCAAACAAGGTACCTCGTAAGATGTATATATACGACCGAAACGTGCTGTTGGAGTGTGAGCAAAGTAACATTTATGAAGGGATTCAGGGAAACCGGCAGGCGGGACTTGAGTCCTGGAGATGGGAAGTACAGTGTCTACACTCTGAAGGAGGGGTATTAATATTGCAGTTTTAAACTGTAGTGTAAAGCACCTCTCTGGCAAGACAGTGATGGAGTGAATGATGATGAAAGTTTTTCTTTTTCGGGCCACCCTGCCTTGGTGTTAATAAAAAAAAAATATAACTGATCATTTCTTCCCAAGGGAAAGTGACCAACATGAGGAAACCTAATTAACATTCATATATTTTCTAGCTTTCTTTCTAAAAGTTCATGGATATCACAATTCAAATAACCCTCCAAACTGCAACATCCACACTCATCCTTTGAAATACAGGTAATGTATTTCCTACTTTCAGTACTATAAATTCAACTACAGTTTTCCTGAATTCCTTCATAAATATTACCTGGCCCATACTCCAACAGTATGTCAAAATAAAGAAAAACTATTGTCCACCCCTATCTAATTTGGATCATGCTAATTAATTAACTTTATTTAGAGAGAGTGTATCAAAGTAGAATGACATGGAGAGCGCATAAATCTGTAGGGGAAGGAAGGCGGGGTAGGGGTCATCCTCAAAAAGTTGGAGGAAGAGGGTAAAGGAGGTTTTGTGGGCGAGGGGCTTGGACTTCCAGCATGCATGCATGAGCGTGTCAGATAGGAGTGAATGGAGACGAATGGTATTTGGGACCTGACGAGCTGTTGGAGTGTGAGCAGGGTAACATTTAGTGAAGGGATTCAGGGAAACCAGTTATTTTATATAGCCGGACTTGAGTCCTGCACTTTAAAGGAGGGGTTTAGGATATTGGCAGTTTGGAGGGATATGTTGTGTATCTTTATATGTAAATACTTCTAAACTGTTGTATTCTGAGCACCTCTGCAAAAACTGATTATGTATGAGTGAGGTGAAAGTGTTGAATGATGATGAAAGTATTTTCTTTTTGGGGATTTTCTTTCTTTTTGGGTCACCCTGCCTCGGTGAGAGACGGCCGACTTGTTGAAAAAAACAAAAAAAGTTCACTAAAAAGATAACATATTTTCAAGAAATAAAAGGTTAAATATATTCAGACTTAATAAAAGTAGGTAGTTGTTAGTTTAATATCTTTATTATGCATCCCATACTCATCCTGTGGGTGGTAGTCAAAAGATTACAGAGATACATAATGGGTCCAGGGACTGGACCCCAAAGTTTAGGTGGATGTGGTGCCTGGCTTATTCATCAGGAAACGGGAAAGTATCTCCTGAGTGTAGATCTTGCTTAGATGATACTCTGATTATGTAATGATTTTAATATTGGTGCTTCATATCCATGCACTATACTGTACATCTGTGGTTAGGCATCCACGGGTGTATTAGAACTGGAACCGACCTCTAAATGAATCAGATCTACGTCAGATAAGACAAAAGTGACACTTCCCTATACCATGGAAAATTGCCTCATCCTAAACCACTATCTCTCACTTTCCCTTCAATAAAACTTTTTAAATCACAACCAAAGCTTTGCCCTGAAGCCAAACATGATGTCATAAGTTATATTGATGTCTTAGTCACATAACACATTTTTCCACTCTCACCAATCCACTGGGACTGTTGGTAGTGCCGCTATTGTCAGAGTGATGGATCTTATGTAAAAATTCAAGCATGCATCAACACTTGTGCATGAATAATATATGGAGTGAAGAATATATGGAAAATATCGGGCTAAGTTCCTTGGATATCCTAGAAAGCAAAACAAATCTTTTGAAAATAAGCTTTTAAAAAAAAAAAACTTACCCGAGATTCCAACTGCTGTTGCCTATTTAAGTGAATATGAAGAGTGTTGATGTGGCCCTTCACAATACCTATACAAATACGCAGCAAGCAGCATAAGCTACCACCACCACCACTGCCTGCCATCAACATGTCAACACTGGTAAAAATAATTTTTTTTTATCAAACTGTACCAAGCCAATAGGAACTTACCACACCTATACCAAGCAAACATATACACTACCCAAAAATATTGAATAAACAATTAATGTTTAAGTTAAAAATATTTGTGGAATGTACAGAAATTACATGAATTTATGAAAAAGTTTACAGAATTTGAATATTTATGCTAAACAGATTTCACACACAGGAGAACAGAAATGCAATTACAAGCAAGACGAGAAAGTCAATTGTGGTAAGAAAAAGATACATTAGACTCAAGATTATTTAATAGTTTCAGACAATATAGCAAAAGAAGTTTCAAAGTAAACCACAAGTGAAGACGGCATAATCAAGCAATAATATTAAGATTATTAGCTTATAACCCAAGTGAATGCTGTAAATGTGGTAGTGTTGAATCATATAACAAGAACTATTATTAAATCAACTTAGGAAAACAGTGCAAATATCATGCTAAATGACAATATTCTCATTATAATTTTAAAATTTTAGTATAGCCTGGGTTTTACTTAAGCTCCTTCAAAGTGCAAAATTTTAACATTACAAAAAAACTGTATTAATAAAATAGCATGTAAATTATCTTTAAACCAATTTAGTCACTGGGAAAATGAGTACAGAAATAATGGAAGCAGCAATTAAGTATGAATGATACTTGTACATTTGTACAAACATATAAACAATGTTACTGGCCACTGTATCTATATAAAACAGAGATTGTGCATATATGTATGTAACTGATTAACTACAATAACAGGACCTTTCTTCACAACATGTGAATATTACACTCATCTTTTCTCAAAAGAAAATGTGCCTCCTCCAACAATGACAGAAGTAACATACACATCATAATATTGCATAGTATAACTGTGCTAGAAAGAGTTCTCATAAAAACTAGTATAAACATTTGTGTAAAGGGAACAGAAAGATCATTCTGGGCTATTTTTTTTTTAATACACTGGCCATCACCTACCGAGGCAGAGTGACCCAAAAAAAGAATAAACACCTTCACCATCCTTATGTTCACCCACACTTTCTGGATGTCCAATCTTCTTGCACACAAAGCCTCCTTAACCCCCCCTCTCCAACCTTTCCTAGGATGACCCCTATGTTGCCTTCCCTCCACTACAGATTTATATACCCTCCAAGTCATCCTATTTTGCACCACCCTCTAAATTTCCAAACCATCTGAACAACCCCTCCTCAGCCCTCTGGATAATACTTCTAGTAACTTCACACCTCCTAATCTCCAAACTATGAATTTTCTTCATAATATTTACACCACAAATTGCCCTCAGACACGACATCTCCGCTGTTTCCAGCCTCTTCCTGGCTGCAACATTCACAACCCATGCTTCACACCCACATAAAAGTGTTGGTATCACTATACTCCCATTTTTTCCTCCATGGATAACATTCTGTATCCATAGATGCCTCAATGCACCACCCAGTTACCATATTATTTCATGTAATTTACAATCACAACAAAAATAAAATTAGCAATGCATAATTATATAAAAAATACACATTACAATATACAGTCCAGTATTTCTTTTACCTTAAAAGTACTGAGCATATAGTTTCAATCATATCTTCAATAACAATTATAATACACGTACTGACAATAATATTTTACATAAGACAAAGATAGCACTTTACTATTCAATAGTATCTAACTGATTACGATTTCTAAAGAACCTTTTTGTATATTCATACGTAGAGATCATTATGGCACATGCTGGCATCACTTTTGCTAAGCGTGGCACCAATCCTGAGAACAAGCCCTTTATTCCTTGCTGGGTGTATATGTTCTTTAGCATATGCCTGGTTGATCCAGAACTCCTGAAGTTAGCTGTACAGACATTAAACACCTATTAGCAATATTAATAATACATGTTAAAGTACATTATTCGTACGCAAATTCATTTATATAAATGAAATACCCCCTAATTCTTTCTGATAATTCACTTTATGCAAGGAAAATTCATCCCTGCAATCAGTATGGTCTGTGTAACACAAGTCTGGGTGGATGCTGTGTACCTTGTTGTAATTATGAAACGGTTTTCAGTTAAGTTTTTTACTAAATACATTTATATTCTGTTTATGATCATATATTTGTGGTACCATATGCTTATATTTTCTAGGTAGTAGGTTGGTAGACAGCAACTGCCCAGGGAGGTACTACTGTCCTGCCAAGTGAGTGTAAAATGAAAGCCTGTACACGATGTTAGGATTGCTGGTGTCCTTTTTTCTGTCTCATAAAGATGCAAGATTTCTAGTATGTCCTGCTACTTCTACTTACACTTAGGTCATACTACACATTCATGTACAAGCATATAGTACATACACAGCCATCTGGGTTTTCTTCTATTTTCTTTCTAGTTCTTGTTCTTGTTTATTTCCTCTTATCTCCATTGGGAAGTGGAACAGAATTCTTCCTCTGTAAGCCATGCATGTTGTAAGAGGCGACTAAAATATCGGAAGCAAGGGGCTAGTAACCCCTTGCTTCCGACATTTCATTTTTCTTTTTGGGCCACCCTGCCTTGGTGGGATATGGCTGGTTTGAGAGAAGAAGAAAGATGCTTATATTTACATTGGTAAAAATAGCTCAAGAAATGTGAAATTTTTAAAATAACAACAACAATAGCATTTTGTATTGTAGATTTTCTGATTCATATTTTATGAAGCTCATATATACAGTATGCTGTATATGACCACTTAGTGTACTATGAAATGTGTAATTTTTTCTTTACATGTGTACTATGAAACATATAATTTTTTCTTTACATGTGTACTGCCTCGGTGGGAGACAGCCAACTTGTTAAAAAAAAAAAAAAAGTGTACTATAAAATGTATAATTTTTTCTTTATTTCTAAAAAGATATCGCTGTATAGTATACTCATTAGTGATGTGATGTGACAATGACCCAAGATGGAGTGAAACATTAATTGGGTTATATTTTCATTGTGTATGTTTCTTGTTATTTATTTCACCAGCATTATTGTTATTACAGTATTATTATTATAATCATGGATAGTGTTAAACTCTCACAGGTTAGTATTCTGTGCTACAAGGCAAAGCAGTATTTGACATTAGAGGTAAAAAGAGAAGTAATGTTGAAGGAAAGCACAAGGGCAAAAGGAGTTTTAAATATACCAACAGTTCATATATTTATTTATACAGTAGTCCCCTAAAAACAAAAACAAAAAATCCAAGTTCCCTAGTGGGTGCACCATGCTGCTGCTCCTGGCTGCTTCTATGGAGAAATATCACTATCTGTATTATCTCAGCAATTTGTAATGCCCCAACTTAATGTAGACACACTGAGAATATATATTATTCATTAGAAAATATCAACTGTCCAATCACCTATGAATTATACTTGATACAATCTTTAACCCTTTCAGGGTCCGTCCCGTAGATCTACGGCTTTACGTTCAGGGTCCAAACCGTAGATCTACGCCATGAGCTCAGCTCACTCTGATAAACTGTGAGTGGTACATTTGGGCCTAGATATGAGAGAATACATCTATGTGGTATGTGTGCACCACATAAAACAGATCCTGCAGCACACTGTGTATAATGAGAGAAAAAAAATGAAATCATGATTTTTCGATTAAAACAGCAACTTTGCAGTGTTTATGTTTTTTATAGTTGTATTTGCGATTTCTTGGTCTCATTTGATAGAATGGAAGACATATTACAGAAATAGAGATGATTTTGATTGGTTTTAGCACTGGAAATGGCTTGAAACTGAGCTCAAAGTAGCAGAAATGTTAAATTTTTGCCGATATTCAAGAGTAAACAAACGACCTCATACGTCTAATACACATCAGCTGGTGGGTCTAATATACATTCACAAATATGGTGATGATATTTATACAATTATTACAGTATTGCATAACAGTAAATCTTCTATTTTTTGGTGTGAATAAAAATTCATTATGTGAATAAAAAATCAAAATGGAATTTATTTGTAAAGCCTCAAAACATAACTAATGAACAGAGGAAATGTTAGTTTAGTGCCAGGAATGCCTACATTGTTCATTCTGGACCCTATTTTGAAATTAGAATATTTTGAACTTTGTGTTAAATTGGCCAAATTAACAATTTCCGATCACTTTATTTTGTAGTTGAAACAGTTGACTTGGCGATTTCTTGTGCTCAATCGATAGAAGTAATACTAGTGAAATAGCTAAGAATTTGGTTGATTGGAATAATGTAATTGGCCTAAAATGGGAGTCAAAGTCGGCAAAATCGCCGATTCGTAAATATCGCTGACACATCAAAATTCGCGAGAGCATAATTTCGTCAATTTTCCACCAAATTTCGTACTTTTTGTTTTATTACCTTCACAAAAAGATTCTCTACGATTTCATAAGAAAAAATAACAATTTTTTTTTTTGGAAAATTCTTGGACACTGGTGCGTGACTCCAGATTTGGGCCTTGGACCCTGAAAGGGTTAATTCTACTAAGGTTTCTTTTCCTTTTTAAGGACATTTAATACCTTGGTGGGAGACGGCAGACTTGTTGAAAAAAAAAATATATATATAATTGTTTCTGCATCCTGTTTATTTCATCTCATTTAATTTAAAAACAACACATAAAATACCCAGCAACTGTAAACAATTTGAAAGTACATCATCTTTCTTTCAACACACCGGCCATATCCCACCGAAGCGGGGTGGCCCAAAAGGAAAAACGAAAGTTTCTCCTTTCAAATTTAGTAATATATACAGGAGAAGGGGTTACTAGCCCCTTGCTCCCGGCATTTTAGTCGCCTCTTACAACACACATGGCTTACGGAGGAAGAATTCTGTTCCACTTCCCCATGGAGATAAGAGGAAATAAACAAGAACAAGAACTAGAAAGAAAATAGAAGAAAACCCAGAGGGGTATGTATATATACGCTTGTACATGTATGTGTAGTGTGACCTAAGTGTAAGTAGAAGTAGCAAGACGTACCTGAAATCTTGCATGTTCATGAGACAGAAAAAATGGACACCAGCAATCCTACCATCATGTAAAACAATTACAGGATTTCGTTTTACACTCACTTGGCAGGACGGTAGTACCTCCCTGGGCGGTTGCTGTCTACCAACCTACTACCTAGGCTGAAAGAACATGTCAAGTTAAAAATGTATCATAACATTATTTCTTTGTAACAAGAAGTTTTGTCCAAAGATGGTATGTAAATCTAACCTGAAAAAAGTTCCTTCTCACCAATTTCTATTTGTCGGTGTGTCTTGATTACATCCAGTGGGAGAGTCAGCGTTCCTGCAATCTGAAATAAGAAAAAAAAATGTTTTATTGTAGTAAATCATGTGGTCCTACTCTTCCTTATAAGCACTAATGGTAAAAAGCAAATAATGATTCATTGCCTTCAAAATTTTGAAATTAAAACAATTTTCTTGTAACTGCCTAGTGTTTCTATGAATGCAAAACTTACTGTTTATCTCAAAAATTATTTATATACATCTCTGGTGAGTTTTGAGTCTTCTACTCCCAGAGCCTGGCCCTGGGCCAGGCTTGTCTGGTGCTTGCCTGGTCAACCAGACAAGTACTGGTTAATTTGGCACTTGGTGGAGATACTTGTCCAGTTTTCTCTTGAAGGCCTCTTCACTAATCCCAGAAATTTTTTATATCTTCTGGCAACATGATGAACAATCCAGGACCAGGGATGCTGATACAATGTTTTCTTAATGTGAAACTGAGCATTGTTATTATGCATAACTAAGTTCCATAAGTATTTTAACATGATGCTTAGAGAAGAACATAAATAATGATGGAGACACTGGATTATTTTAGTGAGGTATTATAGAATATTGTCTTGTTTGTAGCAATGTGAAGGGCTGCATACCTGTATCTGTATTCCTGTGTTGCAAGATTTTACATTTACTTGTTTAACATCTACTTTAAATACTTGTACATACAATACTATATAATTTGAAAGAGGGTTACTGCAGACATTATTGAGTACCTAATTTATTCATGCACAGTATTCCAATGATTTTTTTTTTATTCATGCATTAAAAGTTTTTTACTTTGTTATGTTGAAAATCCCCAAGTGTCCAAATTGACACATCATACAATTTCTTTGAATATGTTTCTAGGATTAGTAACTGCAAGTATTCTTAAAAGTAACAGCATTGAAAGATGGTACCTAAATCATTACTAAAAGAACTGCTAATGATAACATCTACTGCACCAGCATGGGGAAAAAAAAAACTCACCCCTCCAGAAACAGCCCCAGCAAACAGTGAGAAGTTGGTCGTTGGCTGCCGCTGATTCGCAATTTTTTTCATCTTCTCATACGAATACCAATATATAACTGTAATACATACATATAGAATAAATATTTGCACAGTTACAAACAATTATACACATAAGAAGCATGTCTGTTCTAAGACAAAATTTCTTATTTATCTAAATATCAGATATCAAATAACACTAAAGAAAAAACTAGTTAAAAATTATTTTTTTTATTAACACATCGGCCATCGCCCACCAAGGCAAGGTGGCCCTAAGAAAAACCTTCATCATCATTCACTCCATCACTGTCTTGTCAGAGGCGTGCTTACACTAAAGTTATAAAACGGCAACATTAATAACCCTCCTTCAGAGTGCAGACACTGTACTTCCCATCTCCAGGCCTCAAGTCTGGCCTGCCAGTACTATAAAGTTTTTCTTCTTCTCTTTTTTAGTAGTGTATTTTCTACAGGAGAAGGGGTTACTAGCCCACTGCTCCCGGCATTTTAGTTGCCTTATATGGCACGCATGGCTTATGGAGGAATGACTCTTCTTCACTTCCCCATGGAAAATAGAGGAAATAAATTAGAACAAGAACTGTTAAGAAAAAGAAGAAAAACCTAGATGTGTGTATGTATATATATGCATGTGCATGCCTGTGTAGTATGACATAAGTAGAAGTAGAAAGATATACCTGTTATCCAGCGTGTTTATGAGACAGAAAAGAGAGACACCAGCAATCGTGCCATCATGTAAAACAGTTACAGGTTTCTGTTTAACACTCACCTGGCAGGACAGTAGTACCTCCCTGGGTGGATGCTGTCTACCAACCTACTAAATCTCTGCATTACATTAGTTATTATTAATGATCACTTATTGACATTATCCATGACAATTAAAAATTTAGATAGCCTATTTATATTATTCTGACGTGAAATTTTGTCTATCCATGACAACTGATCACATATATGGTACTACTTTTAATCTGTAATGCAATATGGTAATAAATAAATAAACACATAAATAAATGTTATTTTCATATAGTCGGACTTGAGTCCTGGAAATGGGAAGTACAATGCCTGCACTTTAAAGGAGGGGTTTGGGATATTGGCAGTTTGGAGGGATATGTTGTGTATCTTTATACGTATATGCTTCTGAACTGTTGTATTCTGAGCACCTCTGCAAAAGCAGTGATAATGTGTGAGTGTGGTGAAAGTGTTGAATGATGATGAAAGTATTTTCTTTTTGGGGATTTTCTTTCTTTTTTTGGGTCACCCTGCCTCGGTGGGAGACGGCCGACTTGTTGGAAAAAAAAAAAAAATGTATTTTATTAACACACTAGCCATCTCCCATTAAGGCAGGGTGACCCGAAAAAGAAAAAATGTTTACATACGGTTTTTCTTCTTTTCACATTTAGTAATTTATACAGGAGATAGGGTTACTAACCCTTGCTCCTGACAATTTAGTCACCTCCTATGGCATGCATGGCTTATGGAGGAAGGATTTTTCTTAACTTACCCATGGGGAACTTTATATACATATATATACATATATATATATACATTTTTTTTAACAAGTTTGCCATCTCCCACTGAGGCAGGGTGACCCAAAAAGAAAGAAAATCCCCAAAATGAAAATACTTTCATCACTCAACTCTTTAACCTCACTCACACATAATCACTGCTTTTGCAGAGGTGCTCAGAACACAACAGCTTAGAAGCATATACGTATAAAGATACACAACATATCCCTCCAAACTGTCAATATCCCAAACCCCTCCTTTAGAGTGCAGGCATTGTACTTCCCATTTCCAGGACTCAAGTCCGGCTATATCAAAATAACCGGTTTCCCTGAATCCCTTCACTAAATATTACCCTGCTCACGCTCCAACAGATCGTCAGGTCCCAAATACCATTCATCTCCATTCACTCCTATCGAACACGCTCACGCACACCTGCTGGAAGTCCAAGCCCCTCACCCACAAAACTTCCCTTACCCCTTCCTTCCAACCTTTTCGAGGATGACCCCTACCCCGCCTTCCTTCCCCTACAGATTTAAATGCTCTCCATGTCATTCTACTTTGATCCATTCTCTCTAAATGACCAAACCACCTCAACAACCCCTCTTCAGCCCTCTGACTAATACCTTTATTAACTCCACACCTTCTCCTAATTTCCATACTCCAAATTTTCTGCATAATATTTACACCACACATTGCCCTTAGACAGGACACCTCCACTGCCTCCAACTGCCTCCTCACTGCTGCATTCACAACCCAAGCTTCACACCCATATAAGACTGTTGGTACTACTTACTATACTTTCATGCATTCCCTTCTTTGCCTCCATAGATAACGTTTTTTGTCTCCACATATACCTCAATGCACCACTCACCTTTTTTCCCCTCATCAATTCTATGATTAACCTCATCCTTCATAAATCCATCCACCGACACGTCAACTCCCAAGTATCTGAAAACATTCACTTCTTCCATAATCCTCCTCCCCAATTTGATATCCAATTTTTCTCTTTTCTATGTTCACTTTCAACTTTCTACCTTTACACACACTCCCAAACTCGTCCAGTAACCTTTGCAATTTTTCTTTAGAATCTCCCATAAGCACAGTATCATCAGCAAAAAGCAACTGTGTCAATTCCCATTTTGTATTTGATTCCCCATAATTTAATCCCACCCCTCTCCTGAACACCCTAGCATTTACCTCTTTTACAACCCCATCTATAAATATATTAAACAACCATGGTGACATCACACATCCCTGTCTAAGACCTACTTTTACCGGGAAGTAGTCTCCCTCTCTTCTACACACCCTAACCTGAGCCTCACTATCCTCATAAAAACTCTTTACACCATTTAGTAACTTACCACCTATTCCATATACACTTGCAACATCTGCCATATTGCTCCCCTATCCACTCTATCATATGCCTTTTCTAAATCCATAAATGCAATAAAAACTTCCCTGCCTTTATCTAAATACTGTTCACATATATGCCTCAATGTAAACACTTGATCTACACATCCCCTACCCCCTCTAAAACCTCCTTGTTCATCCGCAATCCTACATTCTGTCTTACCTCTAATTCTTTCAATTACATATAACCCTACCGTACACTTTTCCTGGTATACTCAGTAAACTTCTTTTCTTCTTTCAACACACCGGCCGTATCCCACCGAGGCGGGGTGGCCCAAAAAGAAAAACGAAAGTTTTTTCTTTTATATTTAGTAATATATACAGGAGAAGAGGTTACTAGCCCCTTGCTCCCTTCATTTTAGTCGCCTCTTATAACACGCATGACTTACGGAGGAAGAATTCTGGTCCACTTCCCCATGGAGGTAAGAAGAAATAAACAAGAACAAGAAAGAAAATATAAGAAAACCCAGATGTAACATCCCCCCAGTGAAAAGCAGGGGTGTCACTAGCACGTTAAGAGTCCATACAATAAGTGTCAGGGGCCCGAGACTGTTCAACTGCCTCCCAGCATACATAAAGGGGATTACCAACAGACCCCTGGCAGTCTTCAAGCTGGCACTGGACAAGCACCTAAAGTCGGTTCCTGACCAGCCGGGCTGTGGCTCGTACGTTGGTTTGCGTGCAGCCAACAGCAACAGCCTGGTTGATCAGGCTCTGATCCACTAGGAGGCCTGGTCACAGACCGGGCCGCGGGGGTGTTGACCCCCGAAACTCTCTCCAGGTACTCCAGGTGTGTATATATATGTTTGTACATGTATGTGTAGTGTGACCTAAGTAAAAGTAGAAGTAGCAAGACATACCTGAAATCTTGCATGTTTATGAAACAGAAAAAAGGACACCAGCAATCCTACCATCATGTAAAACAATTACAGGCTTCCATTTTACACTCACTTGGCAGGACGGTAGTACCTCCCTGGGTGGTTGCTGTCTACCAACCTACTACCTATAGCTCAGTAAACTTATTCCTCTATAATTTTTACAATCTCTTTTGTCCCCCTTCCCTTTATATAAAGGGACTATACATGCTCTCTGCCAATCTCTAGGTACCTTCCCCTCTTTCATACATTTATTAAACAAAAATACCAACCGCTCCAACACTATACGCCCCCCCCCCCTGCTTTTAACATTTCTGTCATGATCTCGTCAGTTCCCGCTGCTTTACCCCCTTTCATTCTACGTAATGCCTCACGCACCTCCTCCACACTCACATCCTGTTCTTCTTCACTCCTTAAAGATGGCATACCTCCCTGTCCAATGCATGAAATTACTGCCTCCCCTTCTTACTCGACATTTAAAAGTTCCTCAAAATATTCTCGCCATCTACCCAAAACCTCCGTCTCCCCATCTACTAACTCCCCTACTCTGTTTTTAACTGACAAATCCACTTGTTCCCTAGGCTTTTTTAACTTGTTTAACTCACTCCAAAAGTTTTTCTTATTTTCATTAAAATTTCTTGACAGTGCCTCTCCCACTCTATCATCTGCTCTCCTTTTGCACACTCTCACCGCTCTCTTCACCTTTCTTTTACTCTCCATATACACCTACCATCCGACTTACGACCGAATTCGGTTCCGAGAAACCAGTCTTAAGTCGAAATGGTTGTAAGTCGAACTTTACTACTGAATATCAACAAAACATTTTTGTAATGACTTTATTTTATTGTTTTATTTTCGTATTTCATGTTTTACTTTACTTTTTATGCTGTTAGTACTGTATTTTATACTGTAAGGTTTAGGATAAACACTGTGTACAACACAAATAGTTGTTTATTTCCCAGAAATTTGGCATAAAAAACACGGTCATAAGTCGAGTGGTCGTAAGTCGAGCAGGACGTCAGTCGGATGGTAGGTGTACTCTACACTCTTCTTATAACACTTCTGCTTTGTAAAAACCTCGCATAAGCTAACTTTTTCTCTTTTATCACACCCTTTACTTCATCATTCCACTAATCACTCCTCTTTCCTCCTGCACCCACCCTCCTACAACCACAAACTTCTGCCCCACATTCTAATACTGCATTTTTAAAGCTATTCCAACCCTCTTCAACCCTCCCACTGCTCATACTTGCACCAGTCCACCTTTCTGCCAGTAGTTGCTTATATCTAACCCGAACTTCCTCCTCCCTTAGTTTATACACTCTCACCTCCCTCTTACTTGTTGTTGCCATTTTCCTCTTTTCCCATCTACCTCTTACTCTAACTGTAGCTACAACTAAATAATGATCCGATATGTCAGCTGCCCCTCTATAAACGTGTACATCCTGGAGCCTATCCATCAACCTTTTATCCACCAATACATAACCTAACCAACTACTTTCATTGCGTGCTATATCATACCTTGTACAGTGGAACCTCTACTTGCGACTGTGTCCACGTGCGAGTTTTTCCAAAATACGAGCAGTCGATGGGTCGATTTTTTGCTTCCATACGCGCGCAAAATTTCCAAAAGCGAGCAGACCTCAAGGCAGATTCCTTGACACTGGTGAGGTGCTCTTGCTCTTGATCTCGGGAATTGTATCTCATTTGTTTGTTGGACTGTGTTATTGAAACTTGGGCAATGTATGATGGAAAGATATAATGTACACCAAAAATGAAAGAAATCTAAGCATAAATAATGAAGTTCACTTCTCAGCAATTAGCCACCCCTTAGTGGTAATTTTGAATGATTTTTATGGTTGTATACTTGTTTTTTTTGGTCTCATTTGATAGAATGGAAGATAAATTACAGAAATAGATATGAAAAATTACTAGTTATTTATATAATAATAATGATGATAATAATAATAATAATAATAATAATAATAATAATAATAATAATAATGAAAGAAATCTAAGTATAAATAATGGAGCTCACTTCTCAACAATTAGCCACCCCTTAGTGGTATTTTCGTATGGTTTTTATGGTTGTATTCTCGTTTTTTTGGTCTCATTTGATAGAATGGAAGATATACTATTACAGAAATAGATATGATTTTGACTGCTTTCATGACGAAAAGTGCCTTGAAATTGAGCTCAACCTAGGAGAAATGGTCCATTGCTTGGCTGTTTCAGTGTAAACAAATGACGTCACTGTCCATTCCAATATGCAGTCGTGAATGGGTTGACATATTTATACAATTATTGCAGTAAGGAATAACAGTAAATCTTATATTTTTGTGTGAATAAAAATTACAAATAATTTATATAATAATAATAATAATAATAATAATAATAATAATAATGATAATAATAATAATATGTATAATAATAATATGAATAATAACAATACGTATAATAATAATAATAATAATAATAATAATAATAGTATAATACAATAATAATAATAATAATAATAATATGTATAATAATATTTTATTTTATTTTCATATAGTCGGACTTGAGTCCTGGAAACGGGAAGTACAATGCCTGCACTTTAAAGGAGGGGTTTGGGATATTGGCAGTTTGGAGGGATATGTTGTGTATCTTTATACGTATATGCTTCTAAACTGTTGTATTCTGAGCACCTCTGCAAAAACAGTGATAATGTGTGAGTGTGGTGAAAGTGTTGAATGATGATGAAAGTATTTTCTTTTTGGGGATTTTCTTTCTTTTTTTTTTTGGGTCACCCTGCCTCGGTGGGAGACGGCCGACTTGTTGAAAAAAAAATAAATAATAATAATAATACACATATAATAATAATGTACTACATATAATAATTATAATAATAGACAGCTTCAAAGGGCCGTCACTAGATGGCTGTGTGGCCGCCTCCACCTGTTATGTAATGACATATTTTATTCATTCTAGAGTATATATCGTGTTTCTATGTTATTTATATTGTCTGTTATGTCATATTAGATGAACTGTGATAGATAAATAAGCAGTATAGATGACATTAGCAAAATTATTCATGAAGAATTTTGCCTGGTCTCCAACTCTTGTCCACCGCCGACACCGCCCATACCACTACATGAATGACATACTTTATTCATTTTAGAGTATATATCAGGTCCTAAGCGAAACAAAGCTGAAGGGGGTAGGGGAGTTTCGGTGGGGGGAAATAAATGGGATTAAATCTGGAGTATCTGAGAGAGTTAGAGCAAAGGAAGGGGTAGCAGTAATGTTGAATGATCAGTTATGGAAGGAGAAAAGAGAATATTAATGTGTAAATGCAAGAATTATGTGGATTAAAGTAAAGGTTGGATGAGAGAAGTGGGTCATAATAAGCGTGTATGCACCTGGAGAAGAGAGGAATGCAGAGGAGAGAGAGAGATTTTGGGAGATGTTAAGTGAATGTATAGGAGCCTTTGAACCAAGTGAGAGAGTAATTGTGGTAGGGGACCTGAATGCTAAAGTAGGAGAAACTTTTAGAGAGGGTGTGGTAGGTAAGTTTGGGGTGCCAGGTGTAAATGATAATGGGAGCCCTTTGATTGAACTTTGTATAGAAAGGGGTTTAGTTATAGGTAATACATATTTTAAGAAAAAGAGGATAAATAACTATACAAGATATGATGTAGGGCAAAATGACAGTAGTTTGTTGGATTATGTATTGGTAGATAAAAGACTGTTGAGTAGACTTCAGGATGTACATGTTTATAGAGGGGCCACAGATACATCAGATCACTTTCTAGTTGTAGCTACACTGAGAGTAAAAGGTAGATGGGATACAAGGAGAATAGAAGCATCAGGGAAGAGAGAGGTGAAGGTTTATAAACTAAAAGAGGAGGCAGTTATGGTAAGATATAAACAGCTATTGGAGGATAGATGGGCTAATGAGAGCATAGGCAATGGGGTCGAAGAGGTATGGGGTAGGTTTAAAAATGTAGTGTTAGAGTGTTCAGCAGAAGTTTGTGGTTACAGGAAAGTGGGTGCGGGAGGAAGAGGAGCGATTGGTGGAATGATGATGTGAAGAGAGTAGTAAGGGAGAGAAAGTTAGCATATGAGAAGTTTTTACAAAGTAGAAGTGATGCAAGGAGAGAAGAGTATATGGAGAAAAAGAGAGAGGTTAAGAGAGTGGTGAAGCAATGTAAAAAGAGAGCAAATGAGAGAGTGAGTGAGATGTTATCAACAAATTTTGTTGAAAATAAGAAAAAGTTTTGGAGTGAGATTAACAAGTTAAGAAAGCCTAGAGAACAAATGGATTTGTCAGTTAAAAATAGGAGAGGAGAGTTATTAAATGGAGAGTTAGAGGTATTGGGAAGATGGAGGGAATATTTTGAGGAACTGTTAAATGTTGATGAAGATAGGGAAGCTGTGATTTCGTGTATAGGGCAAGGAGGAACAACATCTTGTAGGAGTGAGGAAGAGCCAGTTGTGAGTGTGGGGGAAGTTTGTGAGGCAGTAGGTAAAATGAAAGGGGGTAAGGCAGCCGGGATTGATGGGATAAAGATAGAAATGTTAAAAGCAGGTGGGGATATAGTTTTGGAGTGGTTGGTGCAATTATTTAATAAATGTATGGAAGAGGGTAAGGTACCTAGGGATTGGCAGAGAGCATGCATAGTTCCTTTGTATAAAGGCAAAGGGGATAAAAGAGAGTGCAAAAATTATAGGGGGATAAGTCTGTTGAGTATACCTGGCAAAGTGTATGGTAGAGTTATTATTGAAAGAATTAAGAGTAGGACGGAGAATAGAATAGCAGATGAACAAGGAGGCTTTAGGAAAGGTAGGGGGTGTGTGGACCAGGTGTTTACAGTGAAACATATAAGTGAACAGTATTTAGATAAGGCTAAAGAGGTCTTTGTGGCATTTATGGATTTGGAAAAGGCGTATGACAGGGTGGATAGGGGGGCAATGTGGCAGATGTTGCAGGTGTATGGTGTAGGAGGTAGGTTACTGAAAGCAGTGAAGAGTTTTTACGAGGATAGTGAGGCTCAAGTTAGAGTATGTAGGAAAGAGGGAAATTATTTCCCAGTAAAAGTAGGCCTTAGACAAGGATGTGTGATGTCACCGTGGATGTTTAATATATTTATAGATGGGGTTGTAAGAGAAGTAAATGCGAGAGTCTTGGCAAGAGGCGTGGAGTTAAAAGATACAGAATCACACATAAAGTGGGAGTTGTCACAGTTGCTCTTTGCTGATGACACTGTGCTCTTGGGAGATTCTGAAGAGAAGTTGCAGAGATTGGTGGATGAATTTGGTAGGGTGTGCAAAAGAAGAAAATTGAAAGTGAATACAGGAAAGAGTAAGGTTATGAGGATAACAAAAAGATTAGGTGATGAAAGATTGGATATCAGATTGGAGGGAGAGAGTATGGAGAAGGTGAATGTATTCAGATATTTGGGAGTGGACATGTCAGCAGATGGGTCTATGAAAGATGAGGTGAATCATAGAATTGATGAGGGGAAAAGGGTGAGTGGTGCACTTAGGAGTCTGTGGAGACAAAGAACTTTGTCCTTGGAGGCAAAGAGGGGAATGTATGAGAGTATAGTTTTACCAACGCTCTTATATGGGTGTGAAGCATGGGTGATGAATGTTGCAGCGAGGAGAAGGCTGGAGGCAGTGGAGATGTCATGTCTGAGAGCAATGTGTGGTGTGAATATAATGCAGAGAATTCGTAGTTTGGAAGTAAGGAGGAGGTGCGCGATTACCAAAACTGTTGTCCAGAGGGCTGAGGAAGGGTTGTTGAGGTGGTTCAGACATGTGGAGAGAATGGAGCGAAACAGAATGACTTCAAGAGTGTATCAGTCTGTAGTGGAAGGAAGGCGGGGTAGGGGTCGGCCTAGGAAAGGTTGGAGGGAGGGGGTAAAGGAGGTTTTGTGTGCGAGGGGCTTGGACTTCCAGCTGGCATGCGTGAGCGTGTTTGATAAAAGCGAATAGAGACAAATGGTTTTTAATACTTGACGTGCTGTTGGAGTGTGAGCAAAGTAACATTTATGAAGGGGTTCAGGGAAACCGGCAGGCCAGACTTGAGTCCTGGAGATGGGAAGTACAGTGCCTGCACTCTGAAGGAGGGGTGTTAATGTTGCAGTTTAAAAACTGTAGTGTAAAGGACCCTTCTGGCAAGACAGTGATGGAGTGAATGATGGTGAAAGTTTTTCTTTTTCGGGCCACCCTGCCTTGGTGGGAATCGGCCAGTGTGATAATAAATAAATAATAAATCAGGTTTCTATGTTATTTATATTGTTTATTATGTCATATTAGATGATATTAGAGGTGATATTAGCAAAATTATTGAAGTACAGAATTCCACTGTAACAGATTAATTGCATTTCAATTAATTTAAATGAGGAAAATTGATTTTGCAAACGAGCAAATCCAGTTGCGAGCAAGGTCATGGAACAGATTAAATTCGCAAGTAGAGGTTCCACTGTATATTTATTTACCCTCTTCTTCATAAAATATGTATTACTTATTACTAAACCTCTTTCTACACATAGCTCAATTAAAGGCTCCCCATTTTCATTTACCCCTGGCACCCCAAATTTACCTACTACTCCCTTCACAACATTTTTTTCCCACTTTAGCATTGAAATCCCCAACCACCATTACTCTCACACTTGGTTCAAAACTCCCCACGCATTCACTCAACATTTCCCAAAATCTCTCTATATCCTCTACACTTCTCTCTTCTCCAGGTGCATATACACTTACTATAACCCACTTTTCATATCTAAGCTTTATTTTACTCCACATAATCCTTGAATTAATACATTTATAGTCCCTCTTTTCCTGCCATAACTTATCCTTCAACATTATTGCTACTCCTTCTTTAGCTCTAACTCTATTTGAAACCCCTGACCTAAGCGTATTTATTCCTCTCCACTGAAACTCTCCTACCCCCTTCAGCTTTGTTTCACTTAATTAAAGCCAGGACATCCAGCTTCTTCTCATTCATAACATTCACAATCATCTCTTTATCATTTGCACAACATCCACACACATTCAGACTTCCCACTTTGACAATTTTCTTCTTCTTATTCTTTTTAGTAATTATTACAGGAAAAGGGGTTACTAGCCCATTGTTCCTGGCATTTTAGTTGACTCTTAGAACACGCATGGCTTACGGATGAAAGATTCTTATTCCACTTCCCCATGGATATAAATGGAAAAGTAATAAGACCAAGAACTATTAAGATAAAATCAAAGAAAACTCAGATGAGTGTGTATAAATAAACATGTACATGTATGTGCAGGTGTGACCTAAGTGTAAGCTGAAGTAGCAAGACATACCTGAAATCTTGCATATTTATGAGACAGAAAAAGACACCAGCAATCCTACCATCATGTAAAACAATTACAGGTTTCCGTTTTACACTCACTTGGTAGGACGGTAGTACCTCCCTGGATGGTTGCTGTCTATGAACCCTGTGGTAGATTATTATCGTTATCATAACTAAGTGCTGAACCCACAAGGGTCATATAGTGCTGTGCCCTGTGGTAGGATACTTGGCTCACAACCTAAAGAACCTGGGTCTGATTCCTGGATGGGATGGGTAAGGCTACTATTTGCTGCACATGTTCACTTGG
>NC_091295.1:48823593-48841093 GCF_038502225.1 Cherax quadricarinatus
CCATTTATTCCTCTCCACTGAAACTCTCCCACCCCCTTCAGCTTTGTTTCACTTAAAGCCAGGACATCCAGCTTCTTCTCATTCATAACATCCACAATCATCTCTTTCTTATCATCTGCACAACATCCACGCACATTCAGACTTCCCACTTTGACAATTTTCTTCTTCTTATTCTTTTTAGTAATCTTTACAGGAAAAGGGGTTACTAGCCCATTGTTCCCGGCATTTTAGTTGACTTTTACAACACGCATGGCTTACGGAGGAAAGATTCTTATTCCACTTCCCCATGGATATAAAAGGAAAATTAATAAGACCAAGAACTATTAAGATAAAATCAAAGAAAACTCAGATGAGTGTGTATAAATAAATGTGTACATGTATGTGTAGTGTGACCTAAGTGTAAGTAGAAGTAGCAAGACATGCCTGTAATCTTGCATATTTATGAGACAGACAAAAGACATCAGCAATCCTACCATCATGTAAAACAATCACAGGCTTTCGTTTTACACTCACTTGGCAGGACGGAAGTACCTCCCTGGGTGGGTGCTGTCTACCAACCTACAACCTATATATATATATATATATACAGTGGACCCCCGCATAGCGAACGCCTTGCATAGCGAACAATCCGCATAGCGAACGCTTTGTTCGCTAAAATTTTGCCCCGCATAGTGGACAAAAACCCACTCAGCGACCTTCGTCCGAGACGCGTCCAATGTGCGCCCTCAGCCAGCCTCACATGTGCCGCCCGTCCCATTGTTTACCAGCCAGCCTCCGCGGTAACATTCAAGCATACACTCGGAATATTTCGTATTATTACAGTGTTTTCGGTGCTGTTTGTGGAAAATAAGTGACCATGGGCCCCAAGAAAGCTTCTAGTGCCAACCCTACACCTCAAAGGGTAAGAATACCCATTGAAATGAAGAAAGAGATCATTGATAAGTATGAAAGTGGAGTACGTATCACCGACCTGGTCAGGTTGTACAAGAAACCAAAATCAACCATCGCTTCTATTGTGGGCAAGAAAACGGCAATCAAGGAAGCTGTTGTTGCCAAAGGTTTAACTGTGTTTTCGAAACAAAGATCGCAAGTGATGGAAGATGTTGAGAGACTCTTATTGGTGTGGATAAATGAAAAACAGCTAGCAGGAGATAGCGTCTCTCAAGCGATCATATGTGAAAAGGCTAGGAAGTTGCATGACGATTTAATTAAAAAAATGCCTGCAACTAGTGATGATGTGAGTGAATTTAAGGCCAGCAAAGGTTGGTTTGAGAGATTTAAGAAGCGTAGTGGCATCCATAGTGTGATACGGTATGGTGAGGCTGCCAGTTCGGACCACAAAGCGGCTGAAAAATATGAGCATGAATTCAAGGAGTACATAGAAACTGAAGGACTGGAACCTGAACAAGTGTTTAATTGTGATGAAACAGGCCTGTTCTGGAAGAAAATGCCAAGCAGGACCTACATTACTCAGGAGGAAAAGGCACTCCCAGGACATAAGCCTATGAAAGACAGGCTTACTTTGTTGATGTGTGCCAATGCTAGTGGTGATTGCAAAGTTAAGCCTTTATTAGTGTATCACTCTGAAACTCCCAGAGCGTTCAGGCAAAAGAATGTCCTCAAGGATAATTTGTGTGTGCTGTGGAGGGCAAACAGTAAGGCATGGGTCACTAGGGAATTTTTCTATAACTGGTTACACCATGCATTTGCCCCCAATGTGAAAGATTACCTAACTGAAAAGAAATTAGACCTTAAGTGCCTCCTGGTGTTAGACAATGCCCCTGGTCATCCTACAGACGTGGCAGAGCGACTTTATGGGGACAAGAGCTTCATTAAGGTGAAGTTTTTGCCTCCTAATACCACTCCTCTCCTGCAGCCCATGGACCAGCAGGTCATTTCCAACTTCAAGAAACTGTACACAAAAGCTCTGTTTCAAAAGTGCTTTGAAGTGACCACAGACACTCGATTGACTCTAAAAGAGTTTTGGAAGGATCACTTTAATATCCTCAATTGTGTAAACCTTATAGGTAAGGCTTGGGAGGGAGTGACTAAGAGAACCTTGAACTCTGCTTGGAAGAAACTGTGGCCAGAATGTGTAGACAAAAGGGATTTTGAAGGGTTTGAGGCTAACCCTGAGAGGAGTAGTATACCAGTTGAGGAATCAATTGTGGAATTGGGGAAGTCCTTGGGGTTGGAGGTTAGTGGGGAGGATGTGGAAGAGTTGGTGGAGGAGGACAATGAAGAACTAACCACTGATGAGCTGATAGATCAACTTCAAGAGCAAGAGGCCAGACCTGGGGAAACTGGTTCAAAGGAGGGGAGAGAGAAATTGAAGGAATTGCCTACTTCAAAGATTAAGGAAATGTGTGCAAAATGGCTTGAAGTGCAAACCTTTTTTGATGAAAATCACCCTCACACAGCTATTGCAAGCCGTGCTGGTGACTGTTACAATGACACTGTTGTGAACCACTTTAGACAAATCATAAAGGAACGAGAGGTACAGGCCACTATGGACAGATATGTTGTGCGAAAGAAGTCCAGTGACTCTGAAGCTGGTCCTAGTGGCATTAAAAGAAGAAGGGAAGTAACCCCAGAAAAGGACTTGCTACCTCAACTCCTAATGGAAGGGGATTCCCCTTCTAAACACTAACACTCTCTCTCCCCTCCTCCCATCCCATCAATCATCACCAGATTTTCAATAAAAGTAAGTGTCATGTAATTGTGCATGCCTTTTTCAGTTTGTGTGTACTAAAATTAACATTTTTTTGTTGTAAAAAAAATTTTTTTTCATACTTTTGGGTGTCTTGCACGGATTAATTTTATTTCCATTATTTCTTATGGGGAAAATTAATTCGCATAGCGAACATTTTGCGGGGGTCCACTGTATATATATATATATATATATATATATATATATATATATATATATATATATATATATATATATATATATATATATATATATTGGCAGTTTGGAGGGATATGTTGTGTATCTTTATATGTGTATGCTTCTAGACTGTTGTATTCTGAGCACCTCTGCAAAAACAGTGATAATGTGCGAGTGTGGTGAAAGTGTTGAATGATGATGAAAGTATTTTCTTTTTGGGGATTTTCTTTCTTTTTTGGGTCACCCTGCCTCGGTGGGAGACGGCCGACTTGTTGAAAAAAAAAAAAAAAATATATATCATTTTGGGATTCATCTTAACATAACTGAAATTGTTACAGTTTTCTTTTTAAAATTTTGCTTTAAAAAGGCAATGCAGTGCAAAAGATTATTTCTATCTATTCAAGGCTTTATCAGAGCAGATGTGAATTTATATTGTACAATTTTTAACAACACAGAAATATAGATACAACTGCAATAATAAATTATTTTAATCTTTGTTGCCATATGTAAAGAGCAGCTGAAAAAAAGAAAATGGAACAAATTACATTACGTATTTTCATTCAATATTATAAATACCTATTTTAACAACACATCAAGCCCAGTAGTATGAGGAGATTGTTTTTTGTTTTAAGGTTTTATTACTCTAATTTAAGACAGATCACTGCTCCAAACCTTTTGAGAAACAGTGTAGGGAAATCTGCATGCAACAACCAAATGTAAATCATATAATGATGTACATTTGCATGTCGGTTTAGAAAGACACGTAAGCAAACAGTATGACATATTTATTAGAAAACGTTTCGGTCCTGGGACCTTTATCACTTCTAACATACAGAGGTAGAAAGACATTATATATATAGGCGGAGAGTGAGGTGTGAGTGACGCATGGTGACCTGAAGAATGTCATGTTGGGATGAGGAAGGGTATTATTATTATTATTATAATCAAGGGGAAGCGCTAAACCCGGAGGATTATACAGCGCCTGGGAGGGATGTGGAAGGCATTCAGGCTTAATTCGGGGAACTGGAGCACAGATCCAGTTCCCTAAATCAAGAGCCCCTCACCAACATCAAGGAACCTTCCTTGAGGGGATGAGGAAGGGTAGACGATGAAATCATGTGACTCCTGTGTTGTTGGGTTGGTGGTGTTTAAGTATCATGTATGCCAATGTTTTTGAAATTTTGTAGTTTCCAGTGTTGGGTTCTAGTGTCGGTGACGGCGATTAGTGAGGCTTCTAGGCACCGTCAGCGTCTGGGTTCTGGTTCGGTGAGAACGAGTTGTGCCTCATTCCAGTTCATCAAATGCCCCATGGAGTCTCTGTGGAGGACACAGGCGTACCTTACATCGTCTCTGTTAGAGGCATTTAGATGCTCATTCAGGCGGACTGCAAAATCTCTGCCTGTCTCACCTACGTATCTCTTGGGACAGAATCCACAGGGGATAGTGTAGACACATGCTGTAGAAGTTAGAGGCGTGGGGCTGCGTTTCGTAGTGAGGTCTTTGATAGATGATGTGTTTACGATGACATTCTTCAGGTCACCATGCGTCTCTCACACCTCACTCTTTACCTACATATATATAATGTCTTTTGTACCTCTGTATGTTAGAAGTGATCAAGGTCCCAGGACCGAAACGTTTTCTAATAAATGTGTCATAGTGTTTGCTTACGTGTCTTTCGAAACCAACTTGTCAGTATTTATTACCAAGGTTTATACCACATTTGCATGTAACATTATGCCAAGTTAAAGTTCTTGAAAGCAAAGTAATCAACAGGAATGAATGCTGTAAATACCCTTGCATATATAGAACTATTAAAAGAAGCTTATGCTTATTATTTTACTGGCAAGTAAAACATCAGGGAAAAACCTCCCCCACTAACCTTTATACGAGATACTTTTTGCTTGCATCTTTGTCCGTACAAGTTCAAACGGTGATACAACAGTGACAGACCAAATTCTTGCTAAGCCTCCTGCTAGGCCTCCTGCCCAAGGAGGAGGGTCTTGCCCATCACCAGATAAATACTTGAGAGAAGCTTCACGAAGCTGTTCATAAGTTGTGAAGTATATAACAGTATTAGGTATAGCGACCACTAGTGTAGGAGGTAGTCCGGACCAGAGTGATTGAATGCCTTCTTGTCTAGAGATCTTAAGAAAAGCATCCTGAAAAGATAAAGTTAAAATCATAAAGTGTATGAAAAAGTAAAAGAAAATGAGCCTTATGTGTCTGAGAGTGCAAGATCTAAGAGCAACAATACTGATGAAAGAACAACTGTAGAAAGAAATGGGGTGTGAAGGTTTTAAGAAAATTGTGGACAAGAATAAAATTAGATGATAATAGATTACTGTTAGTATTTATACATCTGGGTGTGAAAACAATGCTTTGAGGCATTAAGCTAATTTTTTGGAAAATTTTAGACATGGTGTAAATAACTGGAGGTACTTGGTACAGTTTTGCTAAAAAAAAAAAATGATAGTACAAAAAATTCAATAAATATAAAAGGTATGAAAAATTGCTATCCACATCATGATTATACATTCTGTAAATGCAGACCACAAGGAGAGATTAAATTTACAGGATAAGTAACAAATTAATATTTGTACACATAAATGAGAGTTAAATGTAAGTACTGAGTGATTTAAACAATAATATTCATAAAATAAAGTAAACCCAGGAGGACCATGCCAAAAATGCTAGAATAAAAAACTATACCATAGATACCAGAAGTGAAGAGCAATCGTAAGGCAAGCCAAGCAAGATAGGCCAAGCATGAAATTATTAAATTTTATTATTATTATTTGCAGGAAGTGCTATACCAGTAGGATTTATACAGTGCCTAAGGAAAAGAAAGACAATCAGGTTCAATCCAAGGAAAGGCAGGAAAAGTCAAATTGTTTTGATCAAGAGCCCCTCACAAGCATCAAGGAGCTTTCCCTGAGGGGATGGATTGATCATAGACTACAAAATACAGTAAATAAAGAACAATAGATAGCATTTGCATTTAAGATGACAGATTTGTTGGATATAATAAACTGAGTATTTTCTTTATAAACTATATTGTTTATATCAGCAGATAAGTGAAAGCAATAAAATATTAATTACCACTGTTCCATTAAGCTGCACTGGAACCGGGCGATTATACCATGGATCACACTCACGCTGTGTACATACTGATTCTGCACATTTACAAATATGATCCATCAAACCATTGCAGTACAGAAAGCATGTCCGGCTAAGTTCTGCTCTCTGTTGAGCTTGTAATCGCACCTTCACAACATCAAATGGTGTCACTGAAAAAAGAAGACTACTAAGCCCATTACAAAATTCATAGTACAGTATACATTCATTTACCTGTCTACTCACCAGTGTACATTTATTTATATAAGAACCAGTCAACTATATGTAATTGTACCTAAATCAACTTACTGATACCAGCCAATGTGTGGTGTGATTAGTATATTGCAGGAATTAGAAGAGAGTGTGGGGTTACCAATGGTATAATTCTGAGGGTTGAGAAGGGGTTTACCTGGAGCTTACCTGGAGAAGGTTTCAGGGGTCAACGCCCCCACGGCTCGGTCTGAGACAAGGCCTCATGGTGGATCAGGGTCTGATCAACCAAGCTGTTACAACATTTAGAGGATGGAGCAAAATAGAATGACCAGAAGTGGCCTTCTGTTGTGCCTAACAATATTTTATTACATGTAAACTATATTACCTGTACACTGCAGAAAAGCTGATAAATTACACATGTGCAACACTTGGGTGTCTTTATTGAGGAAAAGTTCCTCCACACAGTGACTGTATCAGTTACTGTGCAAGTAAGTTTATTCAGGTATACACAAATACAGCTACATAGATTATCGTACATAGCAGCATATGTGTAGAGAACCTAGGATAACCCAAAAAAGTCAGACAGAGTGACTTATTTCCATTGGGGTCCTTCTACCTTATTATAATAATATAAAGGTTATAATATTTTCTTATTATTCTATAATGAAGATAACATCTTATTATCATACTAAAATGACTGTCTACTACACGAGGGTCATTAAGACTATCTACAATATGAGGGTCATTACTAGGAATAAGGTAAAATTACACGTATGTTAGCTAAAAAATAAAAAATCATTCCCCTCCTTTTCTGTGGCTACATTCATCAGACACCTTTTGGCTCTCTTCTGGAACTGGTTCATGCTATGACTGGCTTTGACATGTGCTGGCAGTCTGTTCCATTCCTTTATTGCTGTACAATAAAAGGTGTTTGAAGCCACTAACTGTGGGTACTACAAAGTTGTGCTCTCTCCCCCTAGTACTATGATTGCTTTGGTTCCCAACGTTGACAAAATTGACAGCAAGTTATTCTGGACACTGTTTGTGAACAATTTTATAAACATGATTTAGCTTGAGTTATTTTATTCTGTCTTCAACATTCAGCATATCCAACTGCTGTAAGAAGAATGGTGAAGATCAGAAGGAGTTTGAGGTAATCAGTACCTCGCCTGGAGTCAATGTCATCAGTCCATCAATCTTGAAAAAAATACAGCACATGGACTGATTATATCGACTCCAGGCTGAGGACTGAGCACCTCAAACTCCTCCTGATTTTCACCATTCCTCTGTTTAGAACTGATGAAGTTATTGTATGGTGAAACATTTTCTCAATAAGGCTGCCCAAGTGTAGTAAATGTGTCTAATTTATCAACTTGTCGGTTCTTATCTTTTCTTATCTTCTGAGAACCATTTATCTACACTGCAGAAAATAAATAAATTATTTGTATTTGTATTCGTATCTTACGTTACTGATCCTCAAGATTAATAATCTCAATAAAATCTTCATGTGCTAATACTACATTTATCTTACATTATTATGTATACCATGTACATGTACTTGTAGTAAATAATTATATACAGTAATTATTTATTTACGTACAGGTACACATAAGCAGAATTATCACACTTAGTAACACGTGCAAATTACCTACAATAATACACTTCTCGGTGTGTATAGATATACATAGTGTATATAGACATATTTCTCGTGTATATACACTGAAACATAGTATATATACTCATTTGTTGTTTTAAAAACAAAGACCTCATGGTCTGGTTTCACTACTTACTGAATAATGCTGTGATTACAGCGCCTGTGCATGATGACATCATCTGGTGAATGGGCTGCAGGTCAGACATTGTCAGATGCTATTTGTCCTCGTTAGTAAAGTTAACCACAGTAGAAGAGTGTGAGATGAAGACACTCGACATACAGCCATGTCATTCCTAGCATCCCATCACTCTTTGTTGTTGCTAGGTGCACTAAAGGCTTTCACTCTGTGAGTCGTTCTCTGAATCCTCTCTCTGTCCGGAGATACAAGATTTATTTATTTATTTATTTATTTATTAACAATTTGAGCATACATACAGAGGTACAAAAAAATATTTATTATGATAATAATATAATATCTTTATTTACTACAAGTATATGTACAAGTTTGTAGATGAATGGTTCAGAGAACCGACATGTTGATAAATTAGACACATGTGCAACTCTTGGGTATCTTTATTGAGGAAACGTTTCGCCACACAGTGGCTTCATCAGTCCATACAAAGGAGAATCTTGAAGAACAGGAGGAGAATGAATAGAATTCTATTCAAGATTGATGGACTGACCACATCGACTCAAGGTTGAGGGACTGATTACCTCATTCTCCTTCTGTTCTTCAAGATTCTCCTTTGTATGGACTGATGAAGCCACTGTGTGGCGAAACGTTTCCTCAATAAAGATACCCAAGAGTTGCACATGTGTCTAATTTATCTATATGTACAAGGTATACAGACCACAGCTGACATCAGTGACATACTACTATATAGAAAGCCGCTTGTTATGCAGAGCATTTCCCGCAAATTAGATCAGTTTTGTCCCAGGATGCCACCCACACCAGTCCACTAACACCCAGGTAAGATAAGATAAGATTTTGTTCGGATTTTTAACTCCGGAGGGTTAGCCACCCAGGATAACCCTTTGAAAGTCAGTGCGTCATCAAGGACTGTCTGTCTTATTTCCATTGTGGTCCTCAATCTTGTCCCCCAGGATGCCACCCACACCAATCGTTTAACACGCAGGTACCTGCTTGTTGAACAGGACAACAGGTGTAAAGAAACGTATCGAAAGGTTTCCACCCCACCGGGAATCGAACCCGGGACCTCCGTATGTGAAGCGAGAGCTTTGCCAACCAGGCCACGGGGTCCCCAATTATATACTGATGGGTGAACAGGGACAATAAGTGTCTTATGGAAACACATCCCGTACTGGAGGAGATTCGAACCCCGGACCTCAGTGTGTGAGCTGAGTGCGCTAGTGATCCAGCTACGTGACAACCAAATGTGCTTTGCGAATAAATTGTAATATATGAAACAGTAGTAATATCATTACGGGTGACAAAGACCCAAAGTGACCTCTGTACGGTAGCGTAGTCACGGGGAAAAGAAACTAATGTTGCTGAAGTCACCCCTGATGCAAATATGTATTCATCTTTTTCTTTTTAATAATAGTTAATTTTCACTGTTATTATATTGACCAGTGACCACGAAAGCATGATAGTTCAAGAAATTTCATATATACTGAAAATCATGTTTTGAAAACGATTTCTTTGATCTCTCGGCATCTTATGATTTTCCAACCTCTCCAAAGAAAAATTATTTATGGACTTCAAATTCTCAGTTTTAACAGAAGCCTCAGTCTGCCCCCAGGGCCCCAAAGCAGTCTTGTTCCGCCTTACAAATTTTCTCTTGAAAGCCCTGGGTAGAGGGGCAAGCCAGTGGAAGGCCTCGGTCACATGACCAAAAGCTCCAATGGCGGGTCATCATATGACAAAGACCAGTAATGTAACGAAACCCATCTAACCCAACCCGTTGTTGTTCACAATTTACATAAACGACATAGATGAGGGAATAAATAGCGACATAAGCAAATTTGCTGATGACACCAAAATAGGCCGTCCAATTCATTCTAATGAGGACACTGATGCAATGGTCGAAGTGGCAGATACAGTTTAATATTGACAAATGCAAAGTTCTAAATGTTGGACACATAAATAACCATGCCACATATAAACTAAATAATGTAGATCTTAATACTACTGAGGTTCAGACATGTATGCGCAGAGCCCCAGACCGACAAAATGAGATTAGTCACGAGGGAGCATTCACCAAATTCAACTTCAATAACAAAAACATAAAGTGGGACCAAGTAAACCAAGTCCTAACCGATATAAGCTGGGAAGATATACTAAGCAACACAGACCCCAACTTATGCCTAGAACAGATTAACTTGGTGGCACTCGATGTATGCACAAGACTTATTCCTCTAAGAAAAAGGAGGAGTAGATGTAAAATAGAAAGAGACAGGCGCTCTCTTTACAGGCGACGGAAAAGAATAACAGAGCGGCTAAAAGAGGTCAATCTATCTGAAATGCGTAGGGAGACACTGGTCAGAGAAATAGCAAACATCGAACTTAAGCTAAAGGAATCTTATAGGAGTCAGGAAACGCGGGAAGAACTAAAAGCCATAAATGAAATCGAAAGAAACCCAAAGTATTTCTTCTCCTATGCCAAATCAAAGTCGAGAACAACGTCCAGTATTGGGCCCTTACTTAAACAAGATGGGTCCTACACAGATGACAGCAAGGAAATGAGTGAGCTACTCAAGTCCCAATATGACTCAGTTTTTAGCAAGCCACTAACCAGACTGAGAGTCGAAGATCAAAATGAATTTTTATGAGAGAGCCACAGAATTTGGTTAACACAAGCCTATCTGATGTTATCCTGACGCCAAATGACTTCGAACAGGCGATAAATGACATGCCCATGCACTCTGCCCCAGGGCCAGACTCATGGAACTCCGTGTTCATCAAGAACTGCAAGAAGCCCCTATCACGAGCCTTTACCATCCTATGGAGAGGGAGCATGGACACGGGGGTCGTCCCACAGTTACTAAAAACAACAGACATAGCCCCACTCCACAAAGGGGGCAGTAAAGCAACAGCAAAGAACTACAGACCGATAGCACTAACATCCCATATCATAAAAATCTTTGAAAGAGTCCTAAGAAGCAAGATCACCACCCATCTAGAAACCCATCAGTTACACAACCCAGGGCAACATGGGTTTAGAACAGGTCGCTCCTGTCTGTCTCAACTATTGGATCACTACGACAAGGTCCTAGATGCACTAGAAGACAAAAAGAATGCAGATGTAATATATACAGACTTTGCAAAAGCCTTCGACAAGTGTGACCATGGCGTAATAGCGCACAAAATGCGTGCTAAAGGAATAACAGGAAAAGTCGGTCGATGGATCTATAATTTCCTCACTAACAGAACACAGAGAGTAGTAGTCAACAGAGTAAAGTCCGAGGCAGGCACGGTGAAAAGCTCTGTTCCACAAGGCACAGTACTCGCTCCCATCTTGTTCCTCATCCTCATATCTGACATAGACAAGGATGTCAGCCACAGCACCGTGTCTTCCTTTGCAGATGACACCCGAATCTGCATGACAGTGTCTTCCATTGCAGACACTGCAAGGCTCCAGGCGGACATCAACCAAATCTTTCAGTGGGCTGCAGAAAACAATATGAAGTTCAACGATGAGAAATTTCAATTACTCAGATATGGTAAACACGAGGAAATTAAATCTTCATCAGAGTACAAAACAAATTCTGGCCACAAAATAGGGCGAAACACCAACGTCAAAGACCTGGGAGTGATCATGTCGGAGGATCTCACCTTCAAGGACCATAACATTGTATCGATCGCATCTGCTAGAAAAATGACAGGATGGATAATGAGAACCTTCAAGACGAGGGATGCCAAGCCCATGATGACACTCTTCAGGTCACTTGTTCTATCTAAGCTGGAATATTGCTGCACACTAACAGCACCTTTCAAGGCAGGTGAAATTGCTGACCTAGAAAATGTACAGAGAACCTTCACGGCGCGCATAACGGAGATAAAACACCTCAATTAGGAGCGCTTGAGGTTCCTGAACCTGTATTCCCTGGAACGCAGGCGGGAGAGATACATGATTATATACACCTGGAAAATCCTAGAGGGACTAGTACCGAACTTGCACACGAAAATCACTCACTACGAAAGCAAAAGACTTGGCAGACGATGCAACATCCCCCCAATGAAAAGCAGGGGTGTCCATACAATAAGTGTCAGGGGCCCGAGACTGTTCAACTGCCTCCCAGCATACATAAGGGGGATTACCAACAGACCCCTGGCAGTCTTCAAGCTGGCACTGGACAAGCACCTAAAGTCGGTTCCTGATCAGCCGGGCTGTGGCTCGTACGTTTGTTTGCGTGCAGCCAGCAGTAACAGCCTGGTTGATCAGGCTCTGATCCACCAGGAGGCCTGGTCACAGACCGGGCCGCGGGGGCGTTGACCCCCGGAACTCTCTCCAGGTAAACTGATTGCGAAAAGGATTTAGAAGTTCTGGCTAACAAGTAATCTAAAACCAAGACAACAGTGCATAAGTGTTCGTAATAAAACTAATAGAATTGTTGGCTTCATATCTAGAAGTATAAATAATAGAAGTCCTCAGGTTGTTCTTCAACTCTATATATCCTTGGTTAGGCCTCATTTAGACTATGCTGCTCAGTTCTGGTCACCGTATTACAGAATGGATATAAATGTTCTGGAAAACGTACAAAGGAGGATGACAAAGATGATCCCATGTATCAGAAATCTTCCCTATGAGGATAGACTGAGGGCCCTGAATCTGCACTCTCTCGAAAGGCGTAGAATTAGGGGGGATATGATCGAGGTGTATAAATGGAAAGCAGAAATAAATAAAGGGGATGCAAATAGCGTGCTGAAAATTTCCAGCCAAGACAGGACTCGCAGCAATGGTTTCATGTTAGAAAAATTCAGATTCAGGAAGGATATAGGAAAGCACTGGTTTGGTAATAGAGTTGTGGATGAGTGGAACTAACTTCCGAGTACAGTTATTCAGGCTAAAACGTTGTGAAGTTTTAAAAATAGGTAAGATAAATGCATGAGTGGGTGTGGGTGGGTGTGTGTTGGACCTGACTAGCTTGTACTGCTGGGTCTGGTGCAGTGCTTCATCCTTGAGTGGAGGTGACCAGACTGGGTGGGTCATTGGGCTAATCCAGGGGGGGGTCATTGGGCTTGTCCGGGGAGGGGGCATGGACCTGCTCTGCATGGGTCAGTAGGCCTGTTGCAGTGTTCCTTCTTTCTTATGTTCTTATGTAATATAACCTTACTCCGCCATCGGTCTTTAACCACATCTGCTAAAGTCTTTATATACGTCTACGTCCTTACGTCCGCTACGTCATTTTTTAATTCGCTGTGATCCACCGCCCACGCTAAAAACGTATATTTTCGCTAATATCTTCCTACGTAGCAATTTGCACACGAAATAACTGATTAGTCCCCGGGGTAGATACCTTGTATCTATTGTAAAACATTCAATAATGTCTGATTTTCGCCGAGTAGTCTTCATTTATAAACCTATTTACTAACAGATACATTAGTGTTTGAAATATAGATTTATATTTTTTATTTCTTTCATGAGAATAAACAGGAACGGGAAGACTCGAGTCTTAATAAACTGTCATGAGTGTCTTTCATAGTATGTTATAAAGTGGGGAGATGGATCTTCAACTTCCTAACAAATCGAACACAAAGAGTAGTGGTCAACCGAGTTAAATCGGAGGCTGCCATAGTGAGCTCTGTTCCACAAGGCACAGTACTCGCCCCCATCTTATTCCTCATCCTTATATCAGACATAGACAGAGATATACATCACAGCACCGTATCATCCTTTGCGGATGATACTAGGATCTGCATGAGGCTGTCATCTGCTGAGGACGCGGTTAACCTCCAAGAAGATATAAACAAAGTTTTCCAGTGGGCAACGGTAAACAATATGATGTTCAATGAGGACAAATTCCAACTACTCCGTTATGGAAAACTGGAGGAGATAATAACTAGAACAAAGTATACTACAGACTCTAGCCATACAATAGAGCGGAAAAATAATGTAAGGGACCTGGGAATAGTAATGTCTGAGGATCTCATTTTCAAGGATCACAACAGTGCCACGATCGCACGTGCAAAGAAAATGATAGGATGGATAGTGAGAACGTTCAAAACGAGAGATGCCAAGCCAATGATGATCCTTTTCAAATCACTTGTTCTCTCTAGGCGGGAATACTGCTGTACATTAACATCTCCATTCAAAGCAGGTGAAATCGCAGATCTAGAGAGTGTACAGAGATCCTTTACTGCACGTATAAGTTCTGTCAAGCACCTTAACTACTGGGAACGCTTGGAAGCACTTGACTTGTACTCGTTGGAACGCAGGAGGGAGAGATATATCATAATCTGCACTTGGAAAATCCTGGAAGGAATGGTCCCAAATCTGCACACAGAAATCACTCCCTACGAAAGTAAAAGACTGGGCAAGCGATGCAAAATGTCCCAATAAAAAGTAGGGGCGCCATTGGTAAACTAAGGGAAAACACCATAAGTGTCCGGGGCCCAAGACCGTTCAACAGTCTCCCATCAAGCATTAGGGGAATTGCCAATAAACCCCTGGCTGCCTTCAAGAGAGAGCTGGACAGATACCTAAAGTCAGTGCCGGATCAGCCGGGCTGTGGCTCGTACGTTGGACTGCGTGCGGCCAGCAGTAACAGCCTAGTTGATCAGGCCCTGATCCATCGGGAGGCCTGGTCATGGACCGGGCCGCGGGGGCGCTGATCCCCGGAATAACCTCCAGGTAGTGCATCCTATGGGCTTTCTCAAGATTATTGTATATTTTGTAATACAGTGACTGGAAATAATGAATCTTGGAAAAATGAATACATAAGCAGCATAATGTGATCCTTTATTTACAACGTTTCGCCCACACAGTGGACTTTATCAAGTTACAGACAGATCTTAACAGTAATAGTAATCCTAAGGCTGACAATTACAATACAATAATAATAGCTCTATCAGAGCTCTCTCCAGGTAAACTCCAGGTATTATTATTATTATTATTATTATATTTGTCGGGAAGTACCTAATCCTTGGGTAGCACTGAAAATAGATGGGGAAAATATTTTTGTTAGTGAATTTGGGTTTGAGAAGAACGTGCCTAGTATGGGCCAGTAGGCTTGCTGTGTTCCTCCTTATGTTCTTATGTATGGTTCATATAGAACCTGGAGGATGATAGGCAATAAGGTTAGATCCAAGGAAGTGGAGAGTACATTCAATTTTCTGGATGCTCTGCAAAACCATGGGTTTTCTGCATCCATTCAAGTGTCACCCATTTTTGTATAAACAATGCATCACGTGGAAATAAACTTGGACTTCACAGGCGTCAAGGGATACTGTACCTGGGTCAGTGACCGACTTTCTCCAAAAGCCGTGCAAAAATCCACAGCGTGGAAAAATAAGCTGGGTACTTGGCACCGACCAATGTGCTCAACCGGCGAGAAATGAGAATAACGTAGGTTAAACATTTTGCAATGAGGACAAAACTCACAAGCCAATATTGGGTAGAACTTGCCACCGATGCTCAGAGCCAAGGAAATCCAGCACACTCAGCTCACACACTGAGGTCCGGAGTTCGAATCTCCTCCGGTACGGCTGAAAACGTTAGGGACGTGTTTCCATAAGACACCTACTGTCCCTGTTCACCCATCAGTTTAAAGGGTACCTGGGTGTTAGTCGACTGGTGTGGGTCGCATCCTGGGACAAAACTGACATAATCTGCGGGAAATGCTCAGCATAACAAGTGGATTTCTATACAGTAGTATGTAATTGATGTCAGCTATGGTCTGTATACCTTGTACATGTACTTGTAGTAAATAAAGATATTATTATATTATTATTATTATCATAGCCCTCCCTGCCAAGTGCCATGAGGGTACTATGCCCGGGTCACCCCTTCCTCCTGACCCACCGGTGACTAAGTTAATAAACTTACTTATTTACAGGTATACATAAATACAGTTACATAAATTATCATATATAGCAGCATATGTGTAATTACCTACGATAACCAAAAAAAAGTCAAAATGTGACACTGCACTGCTGTTACTATCCAAAACACACGGTGTGTTCCGTTGCTCAGTGACGAGAGCATGTTACCACAACCACAAGGTCCTGGGTTCGACTTTCAGTCCTGGTAATAATAATAATAATCTTTATTACTACAACTACATGTACAAGGTATACAGATATAGCTGACATCAATGGCATACTACTATATAGAAAGCCCTTGGTTATGCAGAGCATTTCGGACAAATTAGGTCAATTTTGTCCCAGGATGCCACCCACACCAGTCGACTAACATCCAGGTATCTATTTTACTGATAGGTGAACATGGGTAGCAGGTGCTTTAAGGAAACGCGTCCTAATGTTTCCACTCGTATCGGGGATCGAACCCCGGACCTCAGTGTGTGAGCTGAGTGTGCAACCAATCGAGCTACGGGATACCTGAAATTACACGTTTTGCTACTTATCTCCGATTTCTTTCAAGTTTGAATATAAATAGGCACTGTGTGAGTGTGCTTACACATGCCCCAGCACTTAAGATGGTTTTCTGACACATTTCAGACATGACGTATATACTATCCTGGTGGGGTGGCTAAAGCTCTCGCTTCACACGGCGAGGGTCCAAGTTCGATTCCCGGCGAGGGTAGAAACATTAGGCGTGTTTATTTACATCGGTTGTCTATGTTCACCCAGGGTCCCTGGGTGTTAGTGGACTGGTGTGGGTCGCATCCTGGGACAAAACTGACATAATTTGCGGGAAATGCTTTGCATAAGAAGCAGCTTTCTATATAGTAGTATGTCAGCTATGGCCTGTATACCTTATACATGTACTTGTACAAATGAAGATGTTATTATTATTATTACTGTTATTATTATTATTATTATTATTATTATTATTATTATTATTATTACTTTTATACTCTATTGCAGGATTTTTTCTCGTTATAACCCATCGTATAAACAGGACGTTTCCCTTTCTTATTTCATCACACAGGTAGTTTACTGTCATACTCCATCATACAGGATGGTTTTCCCGCTATACTCCAGCAGACTGAAGGGTTTTCTTCTTACAGTACATCAGAGAGAGAATGAGTAGGCAATGTGCAGGTGAGCAAGAGTGGGTATTTCTGATAACTTATCTCTGGTACACCACTAGTGCTAGAGTCCCTGTCCTTCAACCTCCCTCCCCCGACCCTCCTCTAGGTTAACTACCCTTCAAAAAGGGGATAAAAAAGGAGGTTTGACCTGATGTTTCTGAAAGGTTCTTGATCCAAGGATTTACAGCTACCCTTTCCTGCATCAAATGCAGTTTTTTTTTTCAAATGAATCCCACACCAGCTTGGCCCAGTGGTTAACGCACTGGCCTGTGAGTTTTAGGGCTCATTGACCATTGGTTCAAACCCCACCCGTTCCCTGATTTGTTTGCAGTCGTGTTATTGCGATTCCGTGAGTCACGTGTCTTACAACTTTAACCATAAGCGGGATTACCAATAGACTCCTGGCTGCCTTCAAGAGGGCGCTAGACAGCCACCTAAAGTCAGTACCTGACCAG